>NW_027210865.1:60000-260000 GCF_029030835.1 Brachyistius frenatus
GAATAACTACCTTAAGAAAATACAGTATATGAGCTGAGAAATTACCTTCTATTTTATATGGGCACTTGGGTGGTCATGACAAAGACTGTTGTTTTCTAAATGAACGAAATATGCAGGTTTAAGAATCAGCCGTATTATCAGGTAATTATCATACGTACTATTAGAAAGCAGTAAAAATAGCGTGACCTGAGGCTCATTTTTAGAGTGTTGGGTCTCATTTAAAAGAGCTTCTGGGATTCATTGCAATGCCAACGACAATTAAAAAATAAGACCATAAAAGAGATGAAGTTCGAAAGGCCAGGACAGAGGCATGATCTTGTTTTCTTAACACTTTTTTAATTGGAACGATTTAGATGTTCACTTTTAAGTAGAGGGAAACATGAGGACATCGCTCCGTGTGTGTGTGTGTGTGTGTGTGTGTGTGTGTGTGTGTGTGTGTGTGTGTGTGTGTGTGTGTGTGTGTGTGTGTGTGTGTGTGTGTGTGTGTGTGCGCGTGTGTGTGTGTGTGTGTGTGTGCGTACCTGTGTTTGGCAAAGGGCCTTTTAGACCCCGAGTAAAAAGGAAATGGATGCTTGGCAAATGCTCAGCCAGCATCTTTATCACTGCTGCTCTCAGAGCTGACCACCACAGCTCCTCAATAATGGACACAAAGCACAGAGTCATTTCTATTTATGCACCCACTAACACCTTACGGCCTCCCAGTATGTAGCTAGAGATCATGTTTAAGCCCACAATGATGCACTATAACTCAGAGGACTGTTAGTTTCTGCTAATGCAATCATTTGTCATCTGATTTAAAGATGGAGAATGAGAGATGAAGGCCAGGTACGCACAAAACAAAGGAAGAAATCAGTATTTTGAGTTTCTGTCTTCTTCAGCACGAGGTGATGGAGCATAAAAGAGGACAGTGTTTGACACAAGTGCAGGTCTGGTTAATAGTGTGGGTCTAAAATGCAGAGAGAGGAGGATGTTTTCTACAGCGAAGCCTTTCTGCCTCTCTGGCTTCGATCCCAAGCGCAGACAACCGACATCGTCGTTTTCCAACTCAATTTACAGACGCATTAGGAGATGCTGAGACGCGCCCAACTCTCTCAAATGCAATCAGCCTGCCTGTATGTTTTAAGAGGAAATTGCGGGTGCCATCTTTATCGACTTCGCTCTGACTTCGCCTCCTCCGTAGACCCATTGTTATGCAGAAATAATTTAATACATAAACCGCTGCATATGGATTCTTTTTTGATGAGCTTTTACTAATTTGGCTCCCTTTTAAGCTACATTAAAAAAAACAGACAGAGGTTTGTGAGCGATAGTTGAACATAAAGCTGTAAATAAATTCATATTCGCCTGCCTACACTGTCTGTAGATCTGAATTGAAACATATGTGCGCCTGATTAATGTCGATGTATCACCGTTCTGTTAATTCTTGTTTCATTTTAGGAGCAAAAGAAAACAACGTTTTTTTCAATTAAATGGAAGGTATCATATCTCAAAAACAGGATTCATACAGGAATTTAATTTATATACATTAAGTTTCATTTTCAGATTCTTTGTGTTTGACCATATTAAACCACATTAAAGCATTATTTGAAATGCATTATCAGGATCATCTTGCATAAATTGAAATAAATTAATACAAATATTCGTGCATTTTTAGCACAAAAATGTTAACGGGTGGGAGTAGTGTCTGTTTTATTTCCAATAACAGTATGCATGGAATGATACAGAACTTTATAATGAAAATAAACCTGTTTCACAGGTTATTGTACTATATTTTAGTTGTTAAATTGATCTTAAATTTAGTGGGAGCGTTAAAACGCTCCTTTAATTTGGCTGTGAAACCTGCCGATGCCTTGAGGGTCGGCCTCTCCCTCTCTCTCCCTGTAATTGATTTCACACCCTTTGAGCCTCTGACTACTTTTCTGAGGGCACTTAGGGGAAAGAGTCGGGGCAAAGTCGGCTCGAGAGGTACATCCGCGTAGTTCCACGCCCACAGCTGACTGCAAATCCTGCGCTGACGTCGTCTTGTTCGACCCTCAGCTTAAACATATGACTAATTGAGAGCTCGGGTGAAAAAAAACGAAGAGAGATGCTAGACAAAGGATGGGGGGCTGGGAACGAGAGGAAGAGACGGGAAAGAGGTGGTTAAAAAGAAAAAAAGAAGAACGCACTTAGGAGAAGGAGCTATTAAGAAAAGAAAGTGACGTCTTTGAAAAGATGGCATCCACTATTATGTTCTCCCATCTACAGCTATCTTTCAATTCCTTCATTCTCTCAAAAATGTCACAGATCATTCAGCCTCTTTTTCACCCTTCATTTCTCTCAGTATCACCCCATTTCTTGTACCAGCTGTTCACTCATCTGTTTCACTTTTGATCTCCTTTTCCTCCCAACATCTGAATTACACCATCATATTACTTCCTTACCTCCTTAACATCCTTTTTTTTTTTTTTTTTTTTCCCCCCATATCCTCCCAATTTTTTTTTTCAATAACTACTTTTCTGAATCACCCTCTAAGAAAAGCGACGGGCGGATTGATCTCAGACAAACGCGCGGCGTATTGATTATTCCTCACACCGCGGCCAACGTAGACGCACGAAACATTATTCATATGTGCCGTTAAGTGGCTGCATCTCTTCGCCAAGCAGCGACGTAGATCTATAGCACTCAGGTGGAGGGAGGCGGAGGGGGAGGGGGAGGGCAGGAGGGGGTCTCTCAGAGCATGTGGACGTTATCTTGAAATGAGGGGCTGGCTGCCATAGCAACCATATGATGAGGCAGGCAGAGCTATTTAAAGGAATTCAGCTGCTGCTCGCGTTCCCGTCAGCTTCACACCGGTCCAGTGAGAGACAAAGAAATAGATGTGAATGCGAGACGAATATAGATCCTTGTCGTTCCAACCCCACAGTCTAATGTCTGGCATTAAGGCTCGGTTACAGAACAGAGAAAGATGCGGCGAGTACCATAGTAACAGTCTAGATGTAGGGTTTCCTGCCCTGCACAAAGGAACAGTACTATAATGTTGCTTTTTTTGCACCTCATTTTGAAACCCCCTGCAAAATCCCTGTTAGTGTTTTGTCTACCACTCCTCAGTATTTTCTTCTCCGAGCACAACCACTTTCTGTCTTCGTGCCAATGAAATGAATCAGATTTAATTGCAGCATTTCCAATGAACAACACGGATAAATAATATGAAGGCACACATTTTATATCCATTCACGTCAAATGCATGCATGCACGCTTTCACGCCGTGCCCAAAAAAAAAAAAAAAAAGAACGGTGATGTGCATTGAAGAAAAGTATAAATTATAGCTAAAGCATGCTGCACAGGAGTGAATCTTTTGTTTGATTTTTTTTTTTTTTTTTTTTTGGGGAGGGGCTGCTGTATTGCGTAATGTGTCAACTTATTAATGACAAATATAAAAACATACTCTTTCTCCAGAGATGTTATTTCTCAGTGGACAGCAGCACATGAGGAAACAAGTGTTAGACAAAGAACAACTGCTGTGCACCTCCAGTCACTTGCGTGCCAAACACAGACAGGGAGGCAGAGAGCGCAAACAAAGGAGAGCATCCTTTTTCTTTATTATTTGAACACACACTTTATACTCTGGTTTCTCTGTCCTTGTAGGTCGGTTGTTAGGAGATGTACACATGAAGGAAAGTCGATATTTATTTTCGAGTTGCCCACTGACACATTAGCCTCCCGTTTGTCTCTCAACATTTACCCAATTGATGGGCAGTGCTTTCTTTTTTTCCATTCTGTAGCTTTTAGTCGACATTTTTTCCTTCAACACCAAATAACCGTTATGGTTATAGCTGTTATGAGCACAGTGTTGCGATTATAAAAGTTAGTTTCCCTAGTTAGCCAATTAAGGCAGAGATCATATAAACTATGGCAGCGAAGGTGAGCTCATAGTTTAAGCTGCTTAATCATTAAATATTGCTGTAAATTCTCCATTTCCTGACATTTTATAGACTAAACCATGGATTTATTGAGTACATAATTGGAAGATTGATTTTGAAAATAATTGTAAGTCGCAGGCCAGACAGATTTCTGCCTGTTGGTTTGTTCCACAACTAGAAAATGAACCCTTACTGCTTTATAAATTAGCATCAGCTAAATGTCTAAAGTGACAACATTTCATGATTAATAAGAATCCACCTGACTGGTCGGCGTTGACTTGGTTGATGGATGATTCTTCGTCTCTCATAACTGTCCTTTTATCATGCTGATATTTCTACAACATTTTAATTTGAAGTGCACAATAATTGGTAAAACCGCTGGTGTTCTTTTATCTCTCGGTTGAGCTCAGCGTGCTATTTCAATGCCTGAGAGAGCAGTCAGGAAGATTTAAAGTGCTCCATAGAAGCAAAACTGTGAGTGACCTCTCTCGTAACACTCCCTCTGCTCCTCACTCTGCTCTTTATCTCATTCTAATCCCAACTCATTTCATATGCTAAGTAAAAGCTTATATCCCTCTTCACTGTACGTACACACACATACTTCATTGCTGTGGTGTGATTATAAAATTTGCATAGAGGATGTTTTTTGGAGCTGTGGAGAGCAGGAGCTCCAGAGCTGAAGCAGGGGCTTGTGGGTGGTCTAACGCCTGGCAGGTGTGGAGAGGTGGGGCAGAGACTCCCACAATCTCTCGTGTCTGGATTTATGACGAGGACTCGACGAGAGGAATCCAGGGAAAGTTTCCCTCGTGCCTCCGCGTCTCTCTGCTCACCTCCAATGGTTTCCTCAGATGCTAATTTGCATGTTCTCTTTTTCACAGCTGCCACAGATGTAGCGAAGATTAGGAGAGCGGGAGGAAGAGGCAGAGCGGACTCCGTACCCCCAGGGAGGATGCAACGAGATGGAACCACTTCTCCGCTTCCCCATGGAAAAACACTTCCACCACGAGAGCGCCATCTGTTGATTCGGTGGGGTGGGACAGCTGGTGTTGTGAATCAGGCCGCCACAGTCCAGGGACCGGCTACTTCCCAACACCAGGGTCTCACCATCACTCCTTACGCCTCACTATTCTTTCACCGTCATGTTGTTTGTCAGCTAATACCGTAACTTGATGCTGTATACTCTCTTACATGTGTTTATAATGCTGTTTTTGTGTCACTGCTATTGGTCAAAGTTTTATTTTAGGAGATTATTTTGTCGGCCTGATAACCTTCTAAAATATGAACAACAGAAATGTGACTAAATTTGAAGCTAAACACAATATTGCCACAGATATAATAAAGAAACATGTGAAATGATTAAAAATGTAGGTTCCAAAAATGCATGTGTGGCTTTATTTTCACAAATCCCATGAAATTAAATAAAGTTGTAAACATGTGTTTGAGGAGGTTTGTCATCTTGTCAAATTGACTGCTTTTATTGACCATCAGATGTTTTCCTGAAACAATAAATCATGAACATTTTAAAACACCAAATACATTAATAACTGTACACAGCTATTTGTAGAAATGGGATCCCACAGGGCTCCATCTTTGGGCCTTTATTTGTTTCATATTTTTTGGGCTTTCCATCGATGGGATGGTAAAATGTTAAAATGACCCCAAAATGCCTTTGTTGAATTCCAATCTGTAGTTTTAGCTGAAATATATAAAATTGCCATTACTGGACATTTATTGCTTCACAGGAATGTGAAGACCGAGCAGAGGATTTATCCTCCTGTCCTATGAGTACTGTCGGCACGAACTGACTGAAACACATACATAAAATGAAGTGTAAATGGAGCAAGAAGTATGAGGAACATGTGCAACAATAATTGTTAAAAACTCCCCTTCCCTCTTGTGAATGTATCCTCTTCCCTTCTCTATCCTGTATTCAAACTCTGCTTTCACATTGCTGTCTGAAACTAAGACGAGCTTGTTCACAGGAGAAGCGAAAAACATCACATTAGGTATTAAAATATGTATTGAATGGCTTTAGCATATATTATGATTAAAAAAGTAAAAGGGGTTGTTTCTGAACACAAAGTGCAATGTAAATAAAATATTCTGTTTTCACATATTAGGCATCAGCAATATTTGAGTATTTCATGTTTTAAGCCAATGAGTCACTAGAAATGTGTGCACAATATATAAATATATATATATATATATATACATATATATATTAGACATCTGCATGTACTGCTGTGCATGGGTGTGTGCAAATATCCGTGTGTTCAGTGTGGGAAGGGAAGCCTAGCATAGGAACACCTCTAGTGTTCAAACCAAAGCTTTGCTGCTGCAGCCAGAACTGATCACTTCCAGTCCATTCAGAATAAGCTTATTATGTGCTTTGTCACACAGATGGGTACATTTTCTGTTTTGTTCAGTAGGTCGCACCATTCCAGTTTGTGTAATGGTTAGTTTCATATCTTTTTGCACACTCAACAAAAATATAACACTTTGGTTTTCACTCCCATTCTTCATAAGTCCAAGTCAAAGATCTAAGACTTCTTCTAGGAACACAAGTTGTTTTTCTCTCCAATTTTGTTCACAAATTTGTTAAAATACGTGTCAATAAGCACTCTACCTTTCCTAGGATAATCCATCCACCTGACAGTTGTGGCACATTAAGATACTAATAAAACATTAATTAGTGTAAATGGACTTGCAGTTGATAAAAGGCCACTCTAAAATTGTGTAATCATGCAACACAATACCACAGACGTCATAAGTTTTGAAATTGGCAAATTCTGACTGCAGGAATATCCGCCAGAGCTGTTACCTGTAAATTCAGTGTTCATTTTACAACTATAAGCTGTCTTTGTTTCAGAGAATTTGGCAGCAGGTATTACCATAGATCACATGCAGCCACGCCAGCCCAGGACCGCCACATTTGGCGGCTTCACCTGTAAGTTGGTCTGAGATCAGCCACCTAGACACAGCTGATGCAACAGTTGGCTTTGCACAACTGAAGGATTTCTGCACAAACTGATATAGCAGACAGAACGTTTTGACTTTTCATGTACACTGTGAAGTATGCTTAGTGAATGAATCACTGAATGCACCGTTCCCTCTCTGTGAAAAGATCAGAGAGAGTCCTCAACCACTCCTTTTAATGCCTCCACGTCACTGACCACTGTGGCTGGACGCATTACAGTATGTTTTCAGGTTGTCCGTCCTTCTGTCCGTTCCTTCCCATGCTTGGAAACGCGATATCTCAGCAAAATCATGAAGGGATTTCTTCACATTTGGTACTAAGGTCCACTTGAACTTGAACTGATCAGATTTTGGTGGCCAAAGTTCAACTATACGGTGACCTCACGCAACACATTTAAGGTCGAAGCGCAATTATTCATATGCTACGAATATCGGTCAAAGGTCAACTTCATTGTGAAATTATAATGTTCTGCAAAAAAACACTTTTCTGGCCATTATTCAAAACCATAACTCAGGAACAGGAGGGAAGATCGTGACCATATTTCACATTTGATTAGATACTGAATTGGCGACGGTGATCTTTGGTGCCAACCTTGAAACTCTGTCTAGTTTTCTTCTTAGATACAGAAATGCACCTTTGGATGGGGTGAAACTGTCTCCTGCTCAGTTGTTAACGGGTGAATGACTGAAAATAAAACTGGCAGCAACTGCTAAGCTGTTAAGGCTTCAGCTGTACAGGAAAGTGCACCAACAAATAAAGACAGGACGGTCGAAACAAAAACACTGTTTTGACTGCAAAGCCAGAGACCTGCCTACACTGCTAGATGTTGTAACACTTCAGAGTAGGAAAATACATGGCAGCCAGCTGTTGTGAAACATAGAGAGCAACACTGAATAGTTATTTACTTTATACATGAGCATAGAAACACAAATACCATGAATACGCTGTGAAAGTATGGCAACGGTTAATTTTCACGTGTGTCGTTTGGCCAAGAAATAAATATTCACATCATTTTATGTACAATTTAAATGCTCCCATTTCTTTGACGCGCATGCGCAGTTTAGTGTTCCCCGCGTTAACCTGAAATCACTTCGCGGCAGGGAAAGTGATCGTCGGGGCCCGGGCTGGTTTCCGCACAGTTACTGGGTTTAACGGGAGCAATTAAACGTTCACGTTGACCTTTCAATAGCAACCTGGTTCATTACTTAGCGGTATTTCGTAAGTTTAGTTCGTCACGGTTTGGGCCGTCAGCATGTTCCCGTCTTCCAGCAGGGTGAAGCTCAACCGAGTCGCGTTAAAAGACATAGTCGAGCTCAAACTGGCGCCGAGGCGGAGACGAGTCCCGAGAAACCTCACAGCTGACCCGCCAAAACAGGAGGGACGTTTTGTGTCCGAGCTACTAGTTTCAGAAAAGGACACTGCTGCGGCGCCCGGCAGCGACGAGCCCGTCCAGACTTCACTAACACACCCAATGGGCCCCGCAAGTGTGACAGAGACGCCCGGTAACATCCGTGAAGGAGCAGAGCCGGAGAAAGACGAGACAAACGTGTTTGAACAGTCGCGCAAAGGGCGTTATATTTTTAAACGAGACGGGCCGGACACTAGGGGCAAACACCAACAGAGCAAACCAAACACGAGGAGCAAGTGCAGGTTAAACCGCCAGAGAAAGCGGCGCAATCCCAGACCGAGGTTGACGCGGTGCGTCTGCGTGGACTCGGCGTCGGTCCGACGGACGGAGGTGAACCCGAGAGGCGACATGAGCCGTCGCACGCAGCCGGGCGGGCGGAGACCTCCGGCCGCGAGCGAGCGCGCAAACAGACAGCCGAGGTCGGACTTAAAATCCGGTGGAAGAAGTCCATTTAAACGAGTGAATATTAAACGTGAACGCGGTGTGACCGCCGTCGCCGCGAGCGTCGGGGGCCCCGGTGGAGGGGGCCGGAGCTCGGGGAAGGCCAAGGCCGCCGGGGGCGAGCCTCCGCCGGCCGCTGCAAAGACGGGACGAGTGCCGTCAACACTCACCCGGCTATCAAGTAAGGTGCACCGCAGCTACATTAAGTATTGAAAATACTAAACCACAAAATCAGCATTTTGCTTTGGGTGGGATTTGACTTTAATGTGTTTTGGAGAAAGTTTTTTTTTTTTTTAGCAAACTGTCGGATAACTAATGTGGTTTTATTCTTCTCAGCGTGTCGCCTTGTGTCGGATGCTAAGCTAACAAAGTGCTGCATCTGAGAGAATATATCGTATATGTGAATTTAATGCCGAGCATGTTAACTAGCAGTGCCCTGATGTCACCAGGTACCATTTTAAATTGGTTTCTAACTCAAGCAGCAGTTACAGGAGCGGCCATGTTATTCTTACTTTGGCCCTCAGGGGCCTCTGGTGGGATGTTTTTGGGACTTTGGCATCTTGGCTCATCAGGCTGAGCTGGTTTGACCAAGTGATAATAAAATACTAATAATAAGAATAATAAAAACTGATGTAGATCAATTTTGCAATCGTCTCATCCACAAACTGGGAGTTGGGCTCAGATGGTTTCCATTGAAGATCTTAGTGAAAGCGACTCAACTCTGCTCTTTATTGGTAAGTTAACCAGATGTATTTTTGCCAAACGATTGGTCTTCCTCACCGAATCATCCCTTTTTGTAAAAACCAGAGTATCCAGCAAAGTATAATTACCCCCTGTACGTGGCCGATCGTGACATTTGAGCGAATAATGAAAAATTGGCATGCAAATAATAGTGAATACAAATTCAATTGGCTTGTTTTGTTCATTTTGTCATCGTTAAATAATACACACAAAAAAACCCATTAATTGGCTATTGTGATTGGCTTTGCAACTAAATCCATTATATCCATGTCAATAGATGCTCATCTAAATGCGGTCGGTCTAATTTTAGAAGTTAAGCACCTTCGAGATAAACAGTTGGTGGCACTACTTCTATGTGCCTTTTAACCATCGCAGAAGAAGGCGTGCAATGAGATATTGTCCTTAAACAACGCCAGTCAAACCTCAAAGTGCAAATATTGATGGAAATCTGACATTTTTGTTGGTGTCATCCGGATGTTTTTCTCCAGATGAATGGATATGATTCGGATGATTATACAGAGTGATTGCGCGCAGCTCAAATTATCGAGATCAGGCCATTATGGAGTAATCGTGACAGGTCTCGGTGTGGAATAGGCTCATTGCTGCCCTTTGTGACTGATTTGATTTTTTTTTTTTTTTTTTTAAACCACTACAGCTGCAGTGCTCACCCGCCATAGATGCAGTGGGAGGTTTCTGCACTATAACACCCAGCAATGGACTGTGTTGAACCTATTATGGCCTAATGGAAAGACACTTCTTTTAACAACCTGCTTTGACATGTAACAGAAACGATCAATGCTTCGTCCAAAAATCATTTGTTTCAAGGAACAAGACGTTAAGGATGAGCACTAACTGCTCGCAAAGTTTCGTTAGCTTTCCTACATTAAATAAAAGCTAACTAACCCAAGCTTTTTGTGCGAGAGTGGATTTGGCCGTCCGTAACGGTGCAAACATTGGTGGCAATCCATAATCTCATAAAAAAAAAATAACAGTCATAATGTGTCTTCTTTGTGTTTACTTAATGCCAGCAGCGAGTGTTGCTCTATCTGACAACTTTTTGTTTCCATTTGCAGACGTTTATGTAAATACAGAACCAAAGTACACTGGACTCGCTGGTTCAGAAGGGTATTTGAGAAGAGCTGTTGGGGCCCGCTGTGGTCTCTGTGGGGAATGTAAAGACATTTCACCTCAGCGGAAGACACGGGGTAAGCAAGGGCCAAAAAGCACTAGCCCGGGGCCCGAGCCACCTAAAGTTGAGTTTAAGCTCAAGAAGGAAAGTTCTGTCACCGAAAACTCTGAGAAGATCGCTGTTTGGATAAAGCGGTACCCCAAAGTGACGCTTTGTGACATAGCTGAAAAATGTGACGCGTGCAGTCACAACTGTGGCTATGTGTTACCGGATTCTCTCAAGACCAAGGTAGTGCATTGTTTCAAAAAGGACATGAGAGCTGGATTTCGATTTGAGCCCGGTTGTTTTGGGCATAACAAACACAGACGTACAAATAATGAGTGTTGTCCCAGTGTTCGGTGTGAGAAGCCTCAGAGTTTTATCAAACACCAGGAACATCTGGAAGAAGACACAGATTCAGAGACGTTATCCAGCCGTGCCACATGTCATTTTCACAAAAGTCGGACAAGTGAAGGCTCGGCAACCCGTACTGCCTCTTTCTCACGGGGTAAACGTACAAACAAAGATGGCTTTACAGCTGGCATGAGGGACAGAGATGCTGAGGAGGACCCTGGGCAAGGATCTGACCCGACAGAAGCAGAGATGCGAAGGGATAAAAGAGTAAAGCTCGGGAATAGTGTTGAGTGCAGCAGCACTTTGGGCCCCGCTGTGAAAGAAAACTGTACCACCAGGAAACCTTGTGGTCAAAGAAACGGTCCAACAAAATCTGGTGACGCACAAATGTCATCAGAACTGTTCTGTCAGAGGGACGAGGTGGACACGGAGGAACCACAGTTGTTTACCTGCCAGAGAGTGAGAGTGTACCTCGGAAAAATCTATTTTTCATGTGCACGCACATGCATGTCCTGGCCCTTCTTAAAATGCACCCCGACTCTTGGACCACCCGCTGCGACCTCTGCCGGTTCATCAGGGTCTACTGATCCATCAGCAAGGGATAACGGGGACTCCGCAACAGTGAATCAAGATCAGCCCGGTTCATCTAGCAACCGAATCAAGGACGTGCTCCCAGATACACCCGCAGAGGCGCAAGACGAGGACGGAGAACGCGTTTTATATGAGAGAGGACATAATAATATGTCTTCACGCTCAGGCAGGAAAGACACGGCGATTGCAGCACACTTAACGCACTGGGAAGAATCACTCGCCAGTCTTCAGTCAGACACGGCTTCATTTTCCAGCCCAAGTCAGCATGGCAGAGAGACTGGCACTGATTCGGTCTCCGCCTCATCTGTGCCGGTTAATGGACCGGACACCGACGGCTCCACGTCTACCCCTTCCCCCTCAGCACTTGGCCTGAGTGACTGGGAAACTGCCACTACTCTGTCTCCCATGTCGTCTCCGTTCACGCAGGGTGGCTCCAGCAGCCTCTCGGCCACTTCGTCCTCCCTCCCACCTTCATCGTTCCTTCATCTGCCCAAGAACGTCAGAGGTGATGAGTTGAAGGCTGCAGAACAAATGTTGTTCTGCTGTGAAGAAACACAACTGACATCATGTAGTTCCTCATCCTCCGTTCCTCAACACAACTCTGATTCCTTGTATTCCTCTGACTCCTCCCTCCTCCTTTCTCAAGACAAACATAGGAGTGATGCACAACCTCTCTCATGCAGCAGCCCTCCAAAACTGGAGACATATTATTCCACAAGCCCCTTTAAGTACCGGCTTGCAACTGCTCATCCTGTAGAAAGTTCATTTTTGGGCAACAGCCTTAACGAACATTGTGTCCAAATTGACTTCAATGAGTTCAGGCTTCCACCATTGGTCTCTCCTGTCGCCTCACCACAAAGCCACCAAAGCTTCTCGCGCCAAAGCTCGGGCCGTTCAGATGAGGAAAGGAAAAGAAGAATCAACAAAATGCTGCCACAAACATTTAATGTCAATAATGGAAATTTCAAGGATTTTCTTGAACACAGTATTGGAGAAATGAAGGGAGTCTCGTCAAGTCTTAAAACTCCAAGGGAGTCCGACTCCAAGGGTACACCAAGGGACCCTCAGTCCTCTCCCAGCAATGATGAAAATGTAGATGATGGTCATGAAGAGGAAAGCCAAGATGAGACCGATATCGAGGATAACAGAACTTTCAAAAAAGTTCCCTTGGATGCTGAAATACGGACGAAGCTTACCTCACATGTCCTGACAGACACCTGCTCTTCTCCCAGCAGCGACCAAGGTTACGACGCAGCCTTCAGTGATGAGGGACAGCTGCATTCAGTTGGAGAAGAGGCATCAAGCCCATCTAAAATAGCGGGCAGCAAAAGGGCTAAAACCAAAGCAGAGGGAGCTGGTGAATCTCAGCCCGGCATTTTGAATGAGTTCACAGCTTATGAGCAGGACATCCTGCTTGTTGACGTGATCCAGGATGACCCAGAGCTGTTCGAAAACCTGCCGAAGCAAAGCCGGCTAAAGTTGGGTCCTACCAGGGTCCCCGAGGCCCCTAAAAGAAAACCTGCTGCTGCGGTGAAACTACTGCAGTCAAAGACGGACGCAGCATCAGCGCAGTCTGAACGGTAAGCTCTCATGTTTAAAAACATGTCCTTACAGTCAGACATGAACTGCGTAGTCCATCACATACAACACAATGCTGTTTGTGTTTCAGATTGGCAGCAGTTCCTCGAGAGTTTCACCGCGACAGTCCTGATATCTCGGGTACGACCGGTGCACAGAGGCCGGAGCGCCGCACATGAAGGGAAACGGACATGATGACAATTCTGTGTACATTTCTGTAAAGTCTGCTGAGTAAATATCAGCGCTTTAGTTTCACAGCTGTTCAGTTCCTTCCTTCCTATTAAAATGTGATCTCCTTTGAGCAGCCATGTACCCTGCAATTGGTTTAAATATTCAATTCAAAGAGTAACCTGCGATTTATTGTGTGTGTGTGTGTGTGTGTGTGTGTGTGTGTGTGTGTGTGTGTGTGTGTGTGTGTGTGTGTGTGTGTGTTACAGAAGAGAGTGACAGCAGGCCATGGAGACCTCAGTGTCCCACCACCCCGACCGAATGGCAAAACACAGACAGGCACACCAAAAATATGGTAACGTGATGTGTCTGCTGTACCTCAGCATTGTGTCACAAGGACCTCGCTTCTCAGGAACAGTTTTTCGGCACGGCAGCAGACAACGGCATAACTTCCCTGCAGTTTTAGAGACGCAGCGTGTTCACAAATTAAAGTCCAGTGTGAAAAGACAGAGGAAGAGAGCATGAGAGCTGAACTGAGCACAAGACGGATATTAAAACGGGTTAACCTTCACGTTTCAAAATATAAGCACAGTTACTATGTAGGATTTCACAGAAATGCAACACTAACACTCAAGATTAAAGGTTACATCTGAAGTCCTGATGGAAAGTCGGAGTGTTTATCGTATAATCTCGGTCGAAGAGGTTCTGGTATAATATTATAAGAAGTGCAGTGTTTGATGTTGAATTTGTTTTTGTGTTTTTGAACAGAGTCGATCCAATGCCAACAACAATCCTGTAACCGGTGGCCTGGAACGGTACTTGTTTTCACGTGTCACGTGATGAAATACTTCTCGTAGCCAGTCAGTCTTTCAGTGTTTTGCTCATCATGCGGTTTATGTTGTGAACAGGAGTCCGTCCATCCAGACACGCAGCTCCCCTCATAACATCCCCCCACTCAGGGGCGCAGAAAATGGTGAGGGGGAAATGAAAACGTGTGTCACACTGACGTGTCAACCGCTGTCACCGTTTTCACTGATAACTCTTCATTTCACCATTTAAGTGCCAATGTAAATGTTCAGTCCTGCGTTTCTTTCGTAGAATGAGACTTGAACCGTTTTATTCCTCTGCTCCCGACACAGGATCGTGGGGCGCAAACTCTGCAAACATGACAGAGTTTAGGCGCCACAAATCCAACTCTGTAAGTATCCCATTATTTAAAGAATGACCACCATTTTCCCACAGAACAGATGCTTCAGTTATACACAAGGTCATTGACTTCCCAGTTATTTCAAAGTGTCTGACCGGAGAGAAACAATGTTTTCAAAAGAAATGTCTTACTTGTGTGTGATGCAGTAATCCCGTGTAAATACAAAAAATGATGAAAATACATGGCGTGAACCCAGGGCTTCTGGAGATTTAAAAACAATGGCACATTAAGCTATTATTATTTAAAAAGTTTGAGTGCAATATCTAATTTTACAGTCCATAAATGATCACGTTATGATTAAATCTGTTTAATGTACCCGGTCTAATTTCTGTTCGTTTTGATATGAAATTATGACAGGACAAGTTAGTCTGCAGGTCAGCCCTGTGGATCAATTACATTGTAATCCTTTTATTTAGTCAAAACAATATGTGGGGTCTGTAAAACGAAAATAATGAACACAAAGAAGGAATAATGACGAGAACTGTTTGGTTGTATGTATCACAGACATGTTGACTATGTGATTGGTGCATCTGTATAATGCAGCAAATCTTCTCTCATCCCTCAGTACTGCCGACAGTACTTCAGTGAATCTCTGTCCTGTGGGTTCAAGATGTGTCGCTTCCAACATGTACCTGTGGAGGGCGACGAGAAGGTGTGCTCAGCGGGACATTTATTTAACTCTTAGCTTGCGTGCAGCATTCAAAAGTATTAAGACACTGGAGGCCTTGTTTGTATTTATTCACCAAGGCCAAAACAAAATGGGTAAAACTGTAAATTTCAAGTTTTAATCCTATGATATTGAATACTTAAAAAAAAAAAAAAAAAAAAAGTTCCTTTGAGGGATTCAAAAAGTATCTATCTATCTAATATGTGAACTGTTACTTGAAGCAGTGGACTGAGGAGTTATAGATTTATGCTAAAGCTTTCAGACAGTTGTTGATCACAGCTGCAACATCGCCCTCTGCTGGTGTGTAAATGTAATTGCATACTTGCAAACCTTTGAATCGTTGCCTTTCATTTTTGTCTCTGCCAGTTCTGTGTTGAAACGGTGTCAAGGTTCACCAAAAATCTAATGTGCCTCCAGAAAGCAGGTACATTTTGCTTTTATCCAGATATATATTATTTTATCTACATCTGTCAAAAAGTCAGTGTTTACCATTCCAAAGTTTAGGTGTGCATTTCCTGCACATAAAGATTGAATGTTAGTGTTTCTCCTCCCTATCTGACATCTATGAGTTAGGTTATTTAACTGAATTATTATTTCAACTTTTTAGCCCTAAACTGATTATCTTTCTTAGCATTTGTTCCTTTGCTGCATAATTTTCTTTTTTTTTGCATCACTCTGCTGCCCATCTGCTTCTCTCCAGGTGCTGTGTTCACAGGATACTACCAGAGCAACCCGCCAGGAGTGTATTTCTCCATGCCGGTGCTTCTGTGCCTCCTCTGGGCTCAGCTCAAAGCTGGCATGGTGTCTGACGTCTTCTCGGTCCTCAGTGTCAGCCTGGCCCACAACAAAGTGGTCAGTGTGGTTGTCATCCACGTATTAACAATAATGTCACGCTGCAGTATGTCTTCTAGTCCAGCAGAGGGCGCAGCGTGTGCTGTGGGTAGGGAAGCACTGCAGTGGTCAACTTCAGCTAGATGTCGACCTTCTTCCCGTCCTCTCCTCTCTCTGTAGCCCAGCCACGAGTTCCTGCTGGCCCTCTTTAACCTTGTGAGAGAAAAGGGTCTCATGGGCTTCGTACCTGAACTCATGCAGCTCACCTACAAGGTATCTCCGTTCCTTCACACTTTACTCACTGTTTGTATGTGTATGTATAAGCACGTGTTGTTAATGTGTGTTTACAGATGGCCAGCGCCGGTCTGGAGCTGAGTTTAGATTGCCTCGACTGTGTAAAAAACGCTCCCGTGCTCCAGCAGACGACTCATCCAAACTCACTCGTTTCTGTGTCTGGCAACCACAAGTAAGTGGAGCGTCTTCAAACGCCGTCCGTCACACCCCTCTTCTGTATGACTCTGGATTTTCTAAATGTTATGTGTTGTCCACCAGTGCAATCTTGCCGGAGCACCTAAATTTAGCCCACGCCATCGTGGAGATAGAGGTTAGTCCTTCTCTTCTTTTGCCAGCTTATCCAGGAGGACAAAGTGGTTTTGTGTTCATGTGTGTCATTTATTTTCTGTCTGCCAGCTTTGTACCAAACAAGAGGACTGGAAGCGGATGGGGGAGGTTTTTAGATCCATTTGCCAGTCCAGCCAACACCCGAACCAACTGGAGTCCGTCAGCGGTCGGATCGCCATCGCACTCCTGTCCGAGAGCAAAGACAAGCGCTCGCTGCCCTTTGATTCCTTCGCCGAGACCGGTAAAACCTTTTACTGGAGATGTAATATAATCTGCATTAGGTTCATAAACACGTTTATGTTACGGTACTTCTAATTTCCCGTAGGAACACACAATTTGCTTTTCTATTTTGTAGTGTGTCAGAACGAAGACAAGGACAGTCTGGTCACGAGTTTTGTCGGCAGGATCGGAGTCTCTCTGATGTTAAGATACCACAAAACGCACCAATGGGCCAAGGTACCCACACTGTGTCTCACATTCAGGTCTCCCACTTACACCTGACCACCGCCATAAGAAGTAAGAAGCACTAATGTTGGCATGTGGGTGTCGACTTGTATTCTGTGTGTGTGACTGTAAATGCAGGGCCGTCGGGTTGTGGAGATCATGACCGGTTCAAAAGTCAGCTTCTCGACACTGAAGGGTTTGTTTGGGAACGAGAACGGAGCGTCTCGCTGCTGCCTGGTCACCGTGGCTACAGAGCTCTTCCTCCTGAGTGGCAGCGTGGAGGGAGCTCTTAACACACTGCGAGGTACCGGCTCCGACTCTGACTGTTCAGACCCCTTCAGGCATCAAAATGGAACCCGTGTTTATTCTGAGGGGTTTTATGTGCCAGGTTTTGTCCCAGTTTTACAACTCTGTGGTGAGACGTGTACGATTTGGGCTCGCATAAAAATGTCTGTCAGCCAAGTTGCAGAGGTTAACTTAGTTCAATAGGGGAAAGAAGAAATGCAATAAACCGCCTAGAACTTCAATATTTACATGGTTGATGTTGGACTGGGATACATCCTGCTTACAGAAAGCACACGTGCAATGTCTCCACATTCAATGACGCCCACAAACCTAAAATAACTGTCAATGTAAACCAGTAAAAGTTGATGCATTATTTAATACTGTACATAAAACAAACGATACTCGACATTTTCTATCGTAACAATAAGAAAAAAAAGGAGTGATGTGGTAAAGTTTTAATTTCTAGATGATATCCTGTCAGAGGGCTTATTGTTGCTTTTATTGGCAGTAAAGCTGTGCTGCAAATTAAACCTCTCATTGAACAAAATTTGGACTCTGATGCTGACGTAGCTTTATCTTCCAAATGTTACAACTGATCAGGATCTCACTCGACTGAATACCATCCAATGACTTGCAAAGAGCAGCCTACACACGGCAACGCTGCACTACTACAACCCCTTTACTGTCGTTTTGTTTTGTCATAGTCGTAGAGATCATTTCAGTGACTCTCAGAGCTCAACACACTGCAGCTTAGAAAAATGTTCGCAGAGACAAAACACAAGCAGGACACCTAAAGGTGACAAACACTTCCCAACATGCTTATTTAATGAATGTTTGCCTGTGTTTTGTGAGTCCTGACAACAAGTCAGTCGTCCATCAGTGCATGTCAGTGTTGAGAAATGAGCTACAATGAAAAATATATTTGGTTTCATTTTAAACTGATCATATGATTTAGATACTATTGCAGATATCTGCTGTTTAGCTAATGTTAGCATTTTGCTTATTGTTAGCCTGTTAATTTCAGTAACTGGATAAAATACAGACAATCAACTTTAAAACCTGCCGTGTTCTCTGGCCGTAACCTCAGTAGATCATTTTAAAAACGGGGCCAGCGCACACTGTGTGTTTACTTGGGTGTATGCGTCTGTTGATTTAGAAAACCAATGGTTCCTGAGTTGTTGCTTGTGGCCGTGTGAGCCTGCTGACCTGGAGAGTAGGACTCGTGTGTTGATACGTCTGACCGAGAAAACCTCTCACCGAGACACGCTGGAGGTGCTCTGTAACCTCCCAGGAATTAAAGAACCAAACGGTGAGCGACAAAGAACAAATCTGTTTCCCATGTAATGATCAGAATCCCCTTCAGAGGTTTCGTTGAATGTTTGTTGGACAGAATCGCAACAACTTCATTTGGTTCCTTTCTCATCAGCTGCTGCACATTTTAGGACATCAAGTACCGTATCTGTAGCTCGCTCGCTTCAGTTGGGGATCGATCGAGGTCAAATACAGATCTCACAGTTCTGTCGCACAAGCTGGTTATTGGCTCAAATTTAAGCCAAATCAATTCTAATGTTTGTTAGCAAATTTGGTAAATAATGAGCTGCTGTCAGCTGTGAAGGACAAATCGATTGTTTTCCTTTGCTAAAAGCAGAGTTTTATGCAGTCAAGTATGTACTGATGACTTAAAAGTGTACGGCTGCCTTTGAAAGCAGTTGAGGTTGTAACTATAAATGTTTCTGTGCTCAAGCTTCAGTGAGATCTGTTTCATGTACTTTTTTTTTTTTTTTTTTTTTTTCTCCCCCTCAGACTTGATAGATATCGCCAGGTACAGTCCTCTGTTTGCCTCTCACCTGCAAGTGTGCATGGACAGACAGATGCTTGTTGTAGCTTCAGAAACGGTGGACTTCATGCTCTCCAAAAATCTGGCCGTCGACCACACAGTGCTGCAGATGCTTTTACTCAAACTGGGCAAGCAGAACCTGTGGCTCCGGGCCCGGGAGGTCTTCACATGTGAGTAATCACTCCGGTTCATTCACTGAGCCAGTCGTCAGAGACTGCTCTTGTTGCGCGTGAACGGAGATCAGCGCTGTGATGTGCACAAAGCAGGGGGGAGCCGTCACCTCGGAAACCCTTGAAATGATTCAGAAAGCCTGTGACGACGAAGCAATGAGCCAGAAACAGTCTCATTTCGAGAGGGACAGAAGGTCACCGTCCGAGAGCAACGGAGGTTCAGGAGCGCAACCGGTTTTAGTTTTCTTTGACCTTCACACGTGTGCTCCGTGATTTCATCCCTCGGGGTCGGACTGTCAGCAGAGTTGAATTATGATGTTTTGAGGTCTCTGAGGAAAAACACTCGACCTGAACTGTGGCACACTTGAGAATTCCAACATGATAACGCGCACACGGCGTTCAAAACACTGAATTTTCTCGCCCCCGGCAACACAATCGTTGCCCCCCCCCCCCCCCCACCACCACCACCACCATCACCACCCCGACTCCCTGAGTTTGACTCTATGACTTCTGTCTGTTCCACAAACTTTTAGAACAAAATCTGATGTGCATAGTGAATTTGCAGATGCGTTCGTACCAGTGTTCACAGAAACTCGTGCAAGTCAGGTGCTGATGTCGACCATTCGTGCACAGCAGGAGCAGTCTCTGAATTTCTTTAATTGCGGATCGTAAATACACTTTTAGAAGAGCCAGAAAGCGACTGCACATCAGAGTATAGCTCTGGTTACTGGGTTGAAGGTCAACTCGAGTTTCCAGAAAGCTGTAATTATTTAATCTGAAAAGATTCTTAATTGAAGGGTTGAACCACTTTGTGTAATCACCAGACTCTCTGAGGGAGGGGTACTACCCCGGAGTATCGGCCCCTCCTGGTTTCATGGCCCTGGTCGTCCCCTGTCGACTGGGGGAGGTGGAGCTGGCGCTCGCCTTCGAGATGTTCATCGCCGTCAACGCGACGGCCCTTCTCCACCCTCCAGAGACCGCCACTCCCTCTCTCAGCATCACTCTCAAAAGGTAAGCCGTGTGTCTGCGTGTGAGAACCCTGGTTGTATTGTGCGGGGTCATGATGGTCTTGGTTGTTCCTCTCCCAGGACTCAGAGCTCTGAGAGCGAGTACCTCTCTGCTGGCAGCCGCCTCCTCTCAGCAGCTTGTATTCCTCATCCCAAACTAGCTGTCCACTACACCGCAGTTAACTCCTCACAAGAGCAAGTGTTCACGCTTAACGTTTCCTCTGCTCGGCGCTGGCTTCGCCACAATCACTTGTGGGCCAGTGAGGTGTGGCTGCACTGAACCGAACGTCCCTGGAACTACTTATGTTCAACCGCGGTTGAAAACAATCAATGGAATCAGGAAAACCTTTCAGTTGGCTCTACGTTGATGCACTCGTGGTCACGTTTCATCTTCACCTTGAAGTTCTCCTGTTGAGGCAGAAAATCACAACCAAAGACTGACGCCAGATGTTTGCACTTTGTTTTTCGTTCAGACTTGTTTTATGATAAGTTCAGAGGTTTATGAGTTGGCTTCTTTTTTTTGTTTTGTTCTTTTAGCTGACTTGTGACTCGGTGTGATGTGTGAATTTGAAAATCAGAAGTCTTTTTGTGGACGGAGTCCAGCATCATTTTTTTAGGCTTGTTGTTACAAGATTGTGTTTACTTCATTGTAAATAACATTTAAGTGTAAATATCAATATATTTATAATGGTGTTTAGTCTTTGACAGTATTATGTTATTGTACTATATTGATTGTCAAAACCTCCATTGTTGCTAGTTCAGGAGCTGTGATTTACATTTTCTTTCTATGAAGGGTTTTATAAAGATAAAAATAAAAAGTTGTTCTGGTCCAAAAATGTAAAAGTTTGGATTTGTTGTGTTTCTTCACAGGAAGTAAAAGATCATACTTTCCAGAATAAAAGAGCTGTGACTGTGGCCTCGCACCATAAATGCCACTTTCTTTGTTTATGTTGAGACTACGCACCACCACACCTACCCTGATCTTCAACATTACTGAACACAGTTACAGGACACCTCATGTCTGCCCACGTTACAACATATTCAGACAAGTGACGGCTCGGTGACTCCAAATAGTTTCACTTCCAGTGGCCATTTTAAAGTATGTTTCCCTCTTCTTACTGCAGCCCTCTGTACTCATAGCACCTGCCTACTGGTGAAGTCAAGAGTTCCTTTTCCACTTCAACCGCGGCACACAATGAGACGACATTCCTCCGGGACCACAGTGCTGCGCAGACCGACACAGAAGTACATAAAGTGCTCGTGTGCAAACGGCATCAGACTACAACCATCTTAAAACAGGACAGAAGGTGCTGTGCCAATCAGTTCACAGTTTGTTGTGGATGAACTATCTGACAGGCTGGTGTTACGAAGAAGAAATGTCAATGAAGGAGCAAGCGGAGTTTCCTGATTTCTCTCAAGAAGAAATCAGTTCTTCATGTCTGGAACAGGTTTGAAAGGCTTTGATTACGAGCACGTTAATCAAGGGGTGAAGCATTTGGCACCGTGTCTCGGTGAAAAGCGTGACCCTGATTGAACACGAGCTCATGATGTGCCTCTTTCATTATTTGTTACACACATTGTTACGGTAACAGATGAACTAATGAAGTTGCTTGATGATACAAAATAAAATACCAAAACTTCTAGTTTTGATGTTCTGCTGACACAAAAGGCTTTTTGACCAACACTCAGAGCAGCCCGGATTCAGGTGACACCGTTGGTGGAGGGCTGCCATTGACCCACATAATCTTTAATCAGTTCAGTAGCATGCGGTCCCCTGGTGTGTAAATTTTTTTAGGCTGTTCATCGTTGTAAGAAGAAGCCATGAGAAAATGTGCTGAAACACAAACAGTCCCTTTCACATTAAAACAGTCCAAATATCTTATTGGCTCTGAGGTAGTTTCTTAATTAGGGCAGATATTTGAATGAAAGAGGAGGGTGACATACAGCTGCTTGTCCCTTTTGCCAGTGTGTTTCAGTGCATGTGAATGACTACAATCATTAAAACCCAGCCTAAAGTTGACCTACTTCACCACCAGGGGGCAGTACCGGCCTGCGGTGAGATGAGTCGTGCTGCGGTGAATACACATTCTAGGTACATTACTGAAAGAGAAAAGTTTGTGAGAGAGGAATAAACGTCCTGCAGCATCTGTCTGTGTCTTTCTCACCTTTAGCAGCTGGAGCAGAAGATGTCTCGCCTGCTGTGTGTTTCCAAAGGCAAGAAAAGTACAACACAGGATTATTTGGTGTCTTCTCATCTGACTCCTTCGTTTTTGATATTACAGCATGGTGAAATCCTTTTTCAACTCACAGCCTTCAGCATCTTTGGAGAGAAAATCCCCCAGTGGCTGCAGTTCAGTTTCTGAACGCGCGTGCGTGCGTGCGTGCGTGTCATACAAGGACGGAGACAATCCCACCAGCACTGGACTGCTTGTGTGATCTATTTCCACTCAGAGCATATGGCTCTAACCATGGTCACCCCCTCTGTAAGTCTCTAACAAGTAACCTTGACTACCCTCCACATTGCAGCCACGTCACATCAGGACTGAGGCTGCTTTTGTCATATGAAACAACAATTTCCTCTTCAGACTCAAATGAACACACTGATCCTGCAGTTAGCTTCATAAGGAATCATCAGCTGTGTTGTCTGCATGTAGCTTCATGAAGCGCCTTCCTGCATGGACCATTATTCTTTATGGACTGTCAGGAGGACTGTTCTCCCGCTTTGACGTATCATCATAACCTTTGCCGTGTTTTTCGAGCCATTCATCCTTTTATCTGGCCTCGCTGACTTTGATCACTTTGCGAGGTGGCTGTAAATCAGAGACCATCTCCCCCTTTCAGCTGACTCACTGTTGTTCTTCCCTTTAACCCAAAGATAAATGGAGGAACATTGGTGACCTGTGCCACATTAAGCTAGTAAAGTGTCTCAGAGGCTCGCACTTAGATTATAACCTATAACCCCACAGTTTTGACTCCTGTCATTTGTCTGCTGCACATTCAGCTTTATGCATTTGTAATGGTCCTTTGCTTTTGTTCTCCTTGCAGCAAACATAATGAGCTGCATTACTGACCTCAAAAAACATCTCTACATTTGAATGGTCGCGACTGTGACAAACTTTTGTCATTCACCTTTACGGTTATTTATCTTTTTTACTTCTTTTAATTCAACGTTTCTGCTCATCAGCTGTGAGATTCCTGTTCTGTTTGGTCATATGAGTGTTAATTGGATATTTTGGGGTTTTGGACTGTTGGTCGGGCAAAATAAACAAATTAGAAATGCCGCTGTCGGCCCTTTAGAGATCATGGTGTGCTTCGTTTAACTTTTTTCTTAATTACATTATTAATTAATGGAGAAACTAACTGTCAGATTAAATTGGAAATGAAAACATTTAGTCGCAGCTCTAGTCGAGAGCGCCCAGTAGTTTATTCATAAGTATTACTTAATGTTGCTTAACATGGTTTTGCTGTACTCAGCGCAGAATGATGTCCCTGAACACCATCCCAGGTGTTGATTCGGTCTGTCCGTGGACAGCGTCCAGCTTACATTTTACACCCTGCTGTGTGCTGGACGGGCTCAGGGCATCTTTGCACAGCCTGCACGTGGGGTCCAGTCTGCCGTGGCATCGACACGTGCCTTCATGGATCTGGTGCTCAGGGCCTCTATGCTGTCCTGCAGGATGGTCTCTTGTAGCCACAGGGAGGATTTCTTGATATCAGCCACTTCCTCCAACTGATGACGCTACATCCCATAAAAAGGGTTTAGTCTTTCATTGCGGAAGGCGGGCAGCATTTTATAGTGTTTTTGTGTAGCCTAGTCCAATTTAAATGACACAGGCCACAAAACTATACTCAGGGGTCTTTATTTATTGACAGCTCTCAGAATGACAATAAATAAAGACACTTTAGTGTTAAATTGAATTGGAGTATTCAGATGGATTTAGATTTGTAACAAAGATATTCATCCTTTGTGCCTAAATACACCTAAATTATTTAAAAAAAAAAGAAAAGAAAAAAAAGCCTTGTGCATGCACTCAGAATATAAACACAGTAGATAAGCTCAGTGCTCAGAGCAGTACATAAAACCAGCGCATACACAATGCATAAACTAATTAATAAACTATTGCAACAAGTGCATTAATGAGTGCATACATAAATTTGTGCATAAAATAGTGCATACACCACTCTATTAGTAGCTGCATTGACACAGAAAATGAACAAAACCTCAAATAGTCGGTCCTACATACATCCTGTTCATGTGGCGGCAGCTCTTCCACATATACTAATATGAATGTATGATTAGTTCTTCCATTTCATCAGACCTTTTCCTGCAAACAACATGATGCTTGACATGTGCAGACTAATTAAATGCTATGTGCTTTAAAGATGTGAGGGTTGGATAAATAGCAGGACAACGTGTTGCAAGAATGAATCCCTTCTTCATTACCAATCAATGTTGATCCAAGTGTTTTTGTTTAGCAGAGGTCAGGGCTGTTGAATTGAGTCGTTTAACATTGTGTTGAAGCTCCTTTTAGAAGGAGGGTGGAAAGAGAAAAAAGAACCACAGCAGATGCACCCTTTCATATCCGGGGGGGGGGGGGGGGGGGGGGGGGGGGGGGGGGGGGGGGGGGGGGGGGGGGGGGGGGGGGGGGGGGGGGGGGGGGGGGGGGGGGGGGGGGGGGGGGGGGGGGGGGGGGGGGGGGGGGGGGGGGGGGGGGGGGGGGGGGGGGGGGGGGGGGGGGGGGGGGGGGGGGGGGGGGGGGGGGGGGGGGGGGGGGGGGGGGGGGGGGGGGGGGGGGGGGGGGGGGGGGGGGGGGGGGGGGGGGGGGGGGGGGGGGACTCGAACATAGTCCATGAACACTTTACAAACCTGTTTATTTCACCGTGCTGCATGTACAACAGAGAAGTTATTATGTATTTCAAACATTTTTGTATTTATTTATGCATGAGCTGTGTGTAGAGTTAAGAGATGGAGGTGTCTGCGAAGTACCCAACGCTATAAACTTTGTTCCCGTCAGTTTTATAGACAAGATATGAAGTTTTTACTTTTTCCAGTGTTATCCCTCAGCACAGATAAAACAAAAAGTCGTGGATCAGCACCTTTTTTTTTTTAATCACCTTAAATACAATTAAACTTGATCTTGGTGTAAGTTTGTCTAAAGCTTTCAGACCACAACAATGAAGTAAATATTCCGAGGCCCAAACGTTCCTGAAGCTCGCCTGTAATTTCAGTAGCCATTAGCTCGTCTGAACTCCACCAGTCCATCTCCTGGTTGGCTGGGGTTCAGTAAACCTGTCTGACCATCAATCATAATTCATTTAATGGCCTCTGTATCCCCGAGGAACCGAAAATGCAATAAAATAAACGAGTTTTTTATTTTTTTTAATCCCATTTCATTTCCTTGAGCTTTTCCCATGCAAACGTTAAAACAGCGAGGCTTGTTTGGACTGTAGATTGTATCGCGCGCGCGCGCGCACGTGACCACACTCCCCTGACCGTCGGGCACGAGCGCCCGGCGCACACCCCTCTCTCCTCCTCGAGAGCGGAAGTGGGTCCATTTTTTTCTCAGTCGGATCCGAGCAGCTCGAGGAGATGCAGCCCGAGCGACACGCGCCCGAGAGAACGCGCACAATATGTTCGTGTGATTCAAAATTCGCGTAAACAACGGCAACAACAAACCGCCGAGGAAGACACGTCGGACCGAGTTTTTCCCGCTTGTAGGACACCTTTTTTTTTTTTTCTTTCTTTCTTTCTTTCTTTTTTTTGTGTCCCTCCTCCAGCCCTGAGCATTCCTCCACGGAGACAGCCTCCCAGAGAGGAGACCGACCGACCGACAGGCTGAACGGGGAAGGAGCGCTGGAAGCGGCCTCACGCGCACGGGCTGAGGACAGACGTCCCTGTCTGCTGGTTTGTCTTCATCTGGCCTCCCGGTGGTTGCGTCTGATCCCTCCGTGACTCAAAGCACACGATGAGCGCGCTGCTTTGATGAATAATTTACGGTCTCTCGGTCCGAGGCTCGCGCTGCGACTACCAAACGACCGTTGGCTGCGCCCGACGCCGCCCGAACAGAACCTCATGGTGGACCAGAGGAAGAACCACAAGAACCACACGGATCCGACCCGGAGAGCATAAAATAAAATTAAGGAAAAGTATATAAATTGTGCGGGGCTCGTCTTGAGAGCTGCTTTGAAGCACTAAGCCCTGTGGTCATGTTGCCGAGTCGGTGGGGGAGGAGAGACGGAGCCCCGAGTACTTCGACGCCGACCCAGTGTCGCTCCGGTTTCGGCTTTATTTTATGAGTTTCAACGAAACACCGTCAGCACCAACAACGTCCATTGTCATCTTGATGGTTTCATCTGGAAGAAGGACGCGCATGGTTTCCCCAAAACGCCTTACTGAGCTGATCTTAACGAATATTGCTATTTTTGTTATCGCAGAAACTATCTTTGAGAAACTGTTTTGAAAAACTGTCTACCTCCTTGTTTCGCATCCGACCAGGACTATATAATACAGAGAAGAAAAAAAAAAAAAATCGAAGCACTGTTGAACTGACTTCTAACACCTCATGAATCTACCTCAAACACTACATTACAGGCTATAGGAACACAGCGGGCCCATGTGTCCCCAAATGAATACCTCAAACTTGTCGCTGTGCGTGTTGTAAACTGAGTAAGGCTGCAGATGGCTTCGTTTCCAGACTCGGACCTGCAGACTTGCCCGCTCTGCAAGGAGTTGTGCGGCTCCTCTGCTCCAATTTCCTCCAGCTCCTCTACCTCATCCTCTTCCTCGCATACCTCATCCTCCTCCAGCCAGACCACCAAGAGGCTCCACGTCCTGCCCTGCCTGCACGCCTTCTGCAGGCAGTGCCTAGAGGGGCACCGCAGTCCCGGGGACCCGCTGAAGCTGCGGTGCCCCACCTGCGACCAGAAGGTGTCCATCTCTGAGGCCGGGGTGGACTCCCTGCCTTCCTCTAACTTCCTCTTCAGCAACCTGCTGGATGTGGTGGGGAGCTCAGAGGAGCAGATCCAGAACAAGAATGGCCACCACCACCACCACCACCACCACCACCACAACCACAGGGGACGTTTGGGTGGAGGCTCCTCCAGCTTCCGTCACCCCCGCGGAAGCCTGTTGCACAAGCACCACCTGAGAGAGCCTCAGTGCAGCTCCTGTGACGAGGAGAACCCGGCCACGTCCCACTGCCTCGACTGCCAGGAGTACCTCTGTGACAACTGTGTGCGGGCACACCAGCGGGTGCGGCTCACCAAGGACCACTTCATCGAGCGCCCGGGCGAGAACCTCCACCTCAGCCGGGTCAACACTAACAGCAACGCGGGCCAGCCGGGGGTGTCCGTGTCCCTCGCCCAGTCCCTGCAGAACAACTTCGCCTTGCTGTCCCTGTTCCAGGACCGCATGAGCCTCTGCCAGCACCATGACAGCGAGGTGAGTAGATCACGGAAGTAAACTCAAACCACCTCACCATGGAAAACAAATGATCACTCGAATAACCCACAAATTGTTGAAATGAATGAGAAACGCTTGCGTGCGCTCACAAATACTATTATTTTCGGAGCCTACCAGCTAAACCTGCTGCTTCGGTCTGAAACACACATTCCCCCACGCTCCTATAGTGTAATAGCATTATGTGCATTGTATAGAAACATACTGGGGGCCATATGGCCTTAGGTTCAAAGGGAGCTGAGTGGCTCTTCACCTAGTTCCCTGGAGAGGAACGTGTGTTGAGCTGGATTTTCTCTCACACACACACACACACACACACACACACACACACAGACACGCACACCCTGCATGCACACACACTTATAGGCATAGACTCGTGCAGTCTGGTTAATCTGTACCACACCATCCATTCGAGGGCAGAGAGGCCCCTGTAGTAACTGCACACATGTTTCTATGGCTGTTGGAAGTCCTACGCTCGGACATATTGTGGAGATCTACTTTTATTCTGATAATGGGAAAGACAAGTTGGAATTCTAGAGATTTTTTTTTTTGTGCCACGTGATCTGGGAAAAGTAAACTACAAAGGCCTGTAAAACAGGAAACCAGCTTTTTCTTGGGTTTAGTCAGATGGTTCAGGAAGAATAACAAATAGCTTCTCTAGGAGGTCTTGGAATGTCCTTTTTTTTTCCCGGCACCACTTCTGGTTTCTGGTGAGCTGAATTAAGTTCTCCCCGCTGCTGGAGGATACACTTTTACAACACAAGAGCACCTCAAAAAACAACAACAATCATTTTTCTTTGTTTTTTTTTTGTTTTGTTTTTTTACATGTAGTTCATCCAAAAAGGTCGGGCGTGTGTGCTCAACAAATGTTGTGCGTTCTAGTCAGTTAGTTATTCGGTGCAATAAATCTGTTGCAAAAGTTAAAGCGGTGTTAACTTTTCCACATAACCAATGACAGACATGGGTCACACATTAATCTTTTTAAGTTACAGTAGCATATGCAGCCTTACAGCCTGTCCCAGCAGTTAAACGCTGCAGAAAGCAGCGGGATGCCGTTCATTGTTAACAGGACCTCGCAAAACCTACTGGCACTGCCCACCGTGACTTAAAGGCTCAGTATGTGCTCGGAGGTACGACACCAGGAACCCGAGAGGCTCCAACTTGATGAAAAATGTGATTGTTTTTTTGGTGTTATTGTTTTGCCTGTCGTGCTTTTATTCCATCAGACAGATGTTTGTTTATTGGTATAAGTGGAGTTCACCGTTACTTGGTGTTGAAATGTGCTAAATGTTCATCAAATTGCAGCAAAACATCAATAAGCAATTGCGTCTGCAGTTTACAAAATATTAATTAAGCAACGTGTCCCAGAGCCCGGTTAAGATATCCAATTTGTTTTTTTGTGACCCCCCCCAACCCACAAACGCTCTCCCCCTTGTTCACTGCCAGTAAATAGGTGGGTTCAGTTTTCCAGTAAGGGCTTCATTTCCCACTCACTCACTCACTCACTCACTCACCGTGTTTCAGCCCGGGGGGAGGGAATGACACAGGAGAAGCCGAGTCTTTCTTTACCTACGAGCACCGAGAAAGCAGAGCCATTGTTCATCGTATATTAAGATTCCTCATAAGCCCAGTCACTCTGTTGGAAAGACCAGTTTGGCCTGTTTGCTCATTTTAGGATTTTCTAATTTGGTAATGACATGTCAAGTGGAAATCCTCCCTGTCAAGTTTTTTTTGTGTGCGTTTTAATCCTGTTTATTGACGTTGCCTTTTCTTAGTCTTTTTTTTTTTTTTTTTTTAGAGCCCACCGGGTCGTTTCTCAAGTTTGCGTTGGTGCTGCTTTTGTTTTAATTGTGTCAAACATAGATGAGAAAGACAACATGACAGCTCCCTGAAAGTGACACCCAAATATCTCAGAAATGGGTGCCGCCACGTTGCGCTGATAACAGCGTTTGGAAGCGGAGACGGTGGGGTGGAGACCTGGTATCGAGGTGCTCACCCTTCAATACCAACCTAACGGGAAAAAGTCGTCGAGGTGGTTTGGCAGCAAGACAGCTTGCGGTTACTAATGGTTTAATAAGTCGAATACGAGTGTCAAAGACAGTCAAGACTGCGGCGGCAAGACACTGAATGTGTATGTTTATTGTAAGTCGCTTTGGATAAAAGCGTCAGCTAAATGTAATGTAATGTAATGTATGTTGCCCAGAGGCGAGACCTGGATACCATCTCTCCAACCCCCAGTCACACTCTAGCTGCAAATGACATCACCGCAGCAATATTTTGGCTATGGGAGGAAGTGGTGACTTGTATATACTGTATGTGTATATATAGACATAGTCCCAAACAGTCCTTTGAATAGGACTAAAAGGACTTTGTTATTATTTTGAATACCGTTATCCAACCAGATATTTCTGTCATCTGATTTTATGCGAGCTGGTTACCGGAGAGAACAAAAACCCTTTGCTGCACTTGGTTATCTGTATGCGGGCTGTTTTTGTTTTGTTTTTTTTTTTTATCAGATTTGCAGTCGTGGAAACCACTTTTCGGGCTTGTTTAGTCCTACTCTCCGTTAATGTTGTCCCGCCTCAGGAATTTGGATTGCTGACTTGTTATTTCCTGTCACGCAACCCCGCGATGTTCGTGCGAGTCTGGCAGTCAGCTGGCCATCAGCTGCAGCCTTTTCCGTGTGCTCAAGGGGAATCCTTTACAGCCGACACGAGGCGCTGCGTCTGCTTTTATCTGGGTTAGTTGTCGGAGGTTAGCTCGGTGTGTCGGGGGTCCTCGTCCCACTGAGAGAGAAGTGTGTTGGGGGGGGGGCAGAGGTTTTCCAGGAGCTGTGGTTTGACCAATCTGCAGTGTCAAGTAAGCCTGCCAAGAAATTACAGTTGGATTTAAAATATTTTCATGAAATGTGTCTCATCCATTAGTTGTTCATCATTTGGACTCTACTGTTTCCTCTGCCAATGTAGTTGATACAGCAGTTATATAAGTTGAATAGCCACATTTGCAGGCATTTCTTTAATGTCTCTACAGTGTGTGATGTGACTCTTTGTCTTTAGTAGCTGAGGTTTGGTTGAGAAAAAAAGACCAAAATATGGTTTGAGGAAGAGCAACAGAGAAGGAATTATTTTACCAGGATGGATAAACAGTCAAAGATGTAAAGGCAGAGTAGACAGAAATAAATATCTTAGAAATACAATATGAACATCTGTAGCCAGTGTAAAGTCCTCGTGTTAATGGGCCACAGCTGATAGAAACGACAGTTGTTATTTTTGCTGGTGATATTGGCAGCTGTCAACTTTAAATAGGAAGTCTGTCTATATGTATATTTAGTGCACGATTCGTTTTTTTTTTTTTTTTCCAACTCACATTTAAACTCAGGAAATCTTGTAGGAAAAAGGAGCGATGGTGATAGTTTTACAGGAAAGAGAGAGACATGCACAAACCCTCACTTCATGTTTAACTTCATCAACTGGAACAGAGCGGGTCGGTTGTTGTTTTTTCTTCATGGAGACTGTGGAATGAATATCACGTGTATTTGCTTTGGCTCGAGTTTTCTCCCGACGCTCTGCACGCATGTACATCGGCTATATTGGATTCAATGTATTGTTAATTCAATTGAAGGCCAAAGAAATTGGAGAACCTCGCTGATTCCCAACTGAACCTGCCGGAGAAATGAAGAGTTCGAGGTGGAAGATAAAAGTCCCGAAGCAGCAAAGGGAGCCGGCTGCATGCTGATAAGAACATGTAGGGTATGTGTACACACGAGTGCATATGTTTGCCTCCTTAAGCAGCGCAGACGTCAGTTGTTACTCATCTGGAGTGCGGGCCGTCAGAGGGTGCACCCCGCTGTGTGCGAAGTGGACATGGAAAATTGGATTACATCAAAGGAGCGCCCCCTGCTCGCTGTGATGTCACCCTCCCGACACACCAAAACATACGGCGCCCCATCAAGAGGCAGATAATGATATGATAATCCTGCAAAATGTCACTCTGGGCTTTAGATTAAATTGTTGCCACCGTGGCTGTACACGTGCGTGGCTTCTCGGCAACACACTCGCGGATAGGCGTTATATAGTGGCGGGGCGGGGTGGGGCGGGGCGGGGTGGGATGGGGTGGGGTTACTGGAGCAGCCCGAGTCGGGCACGGGAATTGGTTGCCGAGCAATGAGGGCCTAAAACGCGTCGTGCTGTAAGGATGAGGTGAAGTTGAACTAATCCGTTTGACTGCCTACCAGCGCTCTTGTATGTCCTCGGGGACGCGTTCGTGTCCGTCAGTCACGCGAGGGAGACGGCGAGATGTTCGCTCGTATCTGGGAGCCGGGCGAGGAATGTTATTGTAGTTTGTCACACATTTTCACAATTCTCCTTGAAGTTGTAAAACTTTACGGCTCTATTATGTAGAGAGAAAGACTATCACTTAAAACACGTTTGCTTGTCTCTGTGCTCCCCCAGCTTTACGCCCCCTCTCCCCCCCACCTCTCTCTCTCTCCCCCACTAGCTGAGAATGTGTGTAAGGAAACCAAACCCAACGCTGACGCTGATACAAGGCCAGAGGAATTCCTGTAATTTGAGTTTATACCTCCTGGGTTCTCTTTTCTCTCTCTCTCTCTCTCTCTCTCTCTCTCTCTCTCACACACACACACACACACACACACACACACACACACACACACACACACACACACACACACACACACACACACACACACACACACACACTGGGTATTTCCTTTGTTGACTCCTGCCTTTCTCATCAGCGCTCTCTCTGGTCTGTGTCGGAGACAATGGACATTATAGATGCAGAAAGTCTCCTCAGCATGATTTAGCAGCTGTTGCTGTTGAGGAGCAAGTGATTACGTTTCATCACTCCTGGAAGTCTCCATGTGAGTGTGTGGCTGCAGCGTTTTCTTTTCCAAGAGCATCTCCCATCTGTAGGTAGTTATCCCCCGAAGAGGATTTGTGTGTGTGTGTGTGTGTGTGTGTGTGTGTGTGTGTGTGTGTGTGTGTGTGTGTGTGTGTGTGTGTGTGTGTGTGTGTGTGTGTGTGTGTGTGTGTGTGTGTGTGTGTGTGTGTGTGTGTGTGTGTGTTTCCAAGCAGCCAGCAGAGGTAGATTATATGAAGTTGGACTTCCAGGGTTTTAATGTGCAACATGTGCCCAGTAATTAGAGTGCCTTCCCAGTTTCCTGTGTTGTGAATGTGTTTCATGTAGGCTAAAAGGGGAAGTGTACATGTGTGTGTGTGTGTGTCCCAGCTTTGATGTCCATTTGAGGACTTTGGGCCATATAAATTTAATGGATAGAAAGGAAGGCATTTATCACATTCTCTTTGACAACAGGATTTAAAACCCATTCAAAAGTTGGAAGCTGCCACTTCCTCCTCAGTGGTTGGGTCCAAATGGGCTTTTAATTGGCCATTATTTGACCTCACTCAATGGGATTGTGCTGTTAACACGTTTGACTTTAAAGCTCTCTGCCCTATTTTGGGGGACACTGCACAGCTTCCAGTCACGATGTGTTCACTTTAATATTATCAGACCAACACTATGACAGTTCATGAGCAGCTGTGAGAAACTGTTGCAAGAAAAAAAAATAAAAAACATAAATTGAATTTCTTTGATAATTTATGAAAATTTAAAGTAGATTAAATCAATTAACTTAAAATTTCCCCAAGTGCCTACAAGTGATACCTATATATAATCTGAAGGATCCTCCAAATTTCACTCCACATGCCATACATATTGAACTATTTACATTTTACAACCTCCAGTAGCCTCTCTGTGTTGTCTTCTCTGTTCCAGTTCAGTCCAAACTTTGCTGGACGTTTGTCATGTGACTGTAATGTGACTTGGTCTCGGCCATTCAAGGCTTCACGGTTGCGCTGAGCAGTGCGAAATTATGCACGGTACAGACCAGTCTTTTACTACAGTCTTATCAAATCTGGAAGGGCCCAGAAATGCAGCGTCATCCAGAGAAAAAGTGTCATCAAATATCTGCAAGCTCACATTCCTACTAGGTAACTTTGTAAGCTGAGTATTATATTGCTGGCTGTTTTCCTTTTGATCGCAGACAATGAATAAAATGTTTGTTCGTGCGCTTCAAACACAACAATGAGAGCTTTATGTGAGAGCGTGTCGGCCCGAGGGAAGAGAGAAGTCTTGTTACGGATTGAGGCTCATTGAGCGTCCCTCTTGCTCCCTGGTCTTCATCTCTCCCACCCTTTCACTCCCTTTCACTCCTTTCCTTTTTTTTTTTTTTTTCTTTTTTCTCTTCCCCCGCTCTTGTATTAAGCACACACATGCTCGCTGGGTAAAGAGGCCAGCTGACTGTGGTTTGTTTTTCTTCTCCGTTGTGGCGTCGTCCAATCAGGTCGCTGGCTTACAGCCACCGCCCCACCCTCCCCCGACCCCCCAAACCCCCAACCCCCACACCATGTAGTATCTGGCAGAGTTTCAAAACATCGGCAGGCGTGTCCGTGTGGCAGCAAGCCAACGTGGCGTTGCCACAAGAGGGCAGAGCAAATAAAAGGAACGAAGAAAAGAAAGAGTGATATAGGGAAGGGGAAAACTTTGTGAACACGTTGTGCAGAGTGTTTGGAAAACATGAGAGTAGCTGCCTGCTATTTCCGTAAAAGGATCTTCGTCTGGCAGATGGTTATCTTGGGATTGCCGGGAATGCTGGGATCAGGTATTCCACCGATTATCCAGCCTGGACATACCAGACTGGTTTAAGGCTGCTGCTGTCTGTTTAGCATCTCATCAAGTGGAGTAATTTTGCTGATCTTCCCTCCTTTCCCTCGTTATGTAGTTTAACTGTGACGCACACTGAAGCCAATTTCCTCACTGACCGATGATTCACAAAGGAAAGTTGGTTTAACGATCTCCATTCGCCCGAGTTATTTTTGCTGGCCAGGAAATACTCTCCTGCAGCAAGTGCAGCGTGTTTCTTTCACTCCACGATGTCATCTCACTGTAATATTTTCATAGAGTAGGAAAGCTGTTTGTGAGCGAGTGCTTAACTTAAAGCCGCCGGACACCTGCTTCTGCCCGAAGCGTTGAAATGAGGCGTGTTGGAGTTATGCGTTCGTCATCAAATGCTCGGCAGTCTTACCTGACATGGCTTTTATTTGTAATCTGAAGGATCCTCCAAATTTCAACATGGTTTGTGATGCAGATGTCTTGGCGATGCCTTAAAGGAAGGTTTAAGTCTGTCTCATAAGACAATTGCCTCAAACAAGAAAATCACGTTTTGCTGTTTTAAAAATTGCAGCCCTATTTATTGTGTTTAAGTATTTATTAGAAACTAATTCTACTGTAAAAAGCCCATATTTTAGGCATATTATGACTGTGTGAAATCCATTCATTACTGAAACTTCATTTTGAGTCCATAGTCATCATCTAAAATCATCTCATTCTCTCTAATTCGTTTTCCACAGTATGAAAAGAGACCAATCTCAAACCCACTTCTTCTAGCAGCATTAAATACTATATGCAGGTGTGTTTATGAGTGAGTGACCTGTCCAGTGGCCCGGGACATCTTGCAGGTGAAATTGAATTTAAATTAAGATGTTGTAAAAGTACATTCAGGCTTTAAAACAACCAGAAAACAAAGATTATCATGAGAAGCGGACGAGAACTAAATTTACTGTTGCTTGTTGAATTCATACCGAGTTGGTCCATTTTCTAATAGGACCTACCTGTTTTTCATCTGTTGCCAAACACTGTCGCCTGAAGTCTCTAGGAATGTCCGTTCAGTGCGTCTTTGTTTGCGTCTATTCGTTTCTGACCTTTCTCGTTTCTGTCTGTTGACAGGCTAAAAGAGCACACGGGCCCGAGGCAGCGACAGAGATTAGCAAAAGCAGTCCACACAGTTAATCCCTTTACCTACTAACAACAAAACATAGCTCAGAAAAGGTCCATATATTTATATAATACAATTATAATAATATAATTTGAGCAAATTCTTTAATGAAGTACTTTTAATTGTATATTACTTTTTAAACACAATTTCCATTCAAAAGATGTTTTAAATTGATTTGCTTACAGACAGTGTTCCCCACAGTCCCACATTGTTTTTTGGGGTTAAAGTCATTTTCTTAAGATTATTAACAGATCAGATCCTGCACCCTGTCGGTGGAAAAAATAAAATCCAAGAGGTACACAGTTGGATTTTTTTTCTCTAAACTTAAGCTCACATTTGTATTTCAGAACACGTCTCTAAAGGTATGATCTTCCTGAGGCAGCATATTCAGTTAGTTTCAGGTCCCCGTGCATATAAAATTGTACTTAGTGTGAAATTCATTCTCAAACACCATCGAAGTGTACTGCAATTCCTCATGAAGACAAATACACGTATTATCTGCTGCAAGCATGAAGTCGGAAGAATCCGGAGCTTCGGTTGGAAATATGGAAATACGTTCTCAGTTTGAGGAAGATTCACACAGAAAACTTTGATGTATCTTGTGGGATTTCAAAATAAAATGTTTCGAGCATAATGCTGACGTGCTAAATGGAAACGGCTGAGAAACGGAGTTTGAACATAACCATTGCAGATGTCCGAGTGTGTCGCTGTCAAGTCAGAAGTGGTTTCGGGTTGGTTTTTTGGTGTTTTGTTTTTAAAGGAGAACGTGCTTTCACAGTTCCCAGAGCAACACTGGTTTTTCTGGCACCACAGTGTGACATTACATGGCCACGGTCCACCCTTCCTCCTCCTCCTCCTCCTCCTCATCCACACCCTCTGCTTCGCTGGGCAGCGAATGTTGTAGGGAGCGATTTTACTGGTTAGCTGGTGCTGGTGCCGGTGCCCTCTCCCCCAGTTCCCAGTACCTCCGAGGGGAGGGAGGCAGGAAAAGGGGCTGATCCCGCTGCAGCCTGAACACAAAGCTCGGCGGCTCACAGACATGTTGTGTTCACGTTACCTTCAGCAGGGTTTTTGTATTTTGCTTGTCGGGCTGTGAGAGCGCTGTGATGCTGTCAGTTATAGATGAAACTAACTAGGAGTGTTTATCGACATGTTTCTATTAGAAATCACTACAATATTTGCTCATTTCTCTTTGAAGGCTTGTTTATCTATTAATATTGATGAAATAACTGGACTTGATGACACTGCACACCATTTATGAACTATTTTACTGTTAAGCAGAGACAGATTAGTAATAATTGGTATATTAGTAATTATTGTAAATACTACCAGTGCTTGTTGGGGCTCCAACAGTGTCGGCTTATATTAGAGTTATATGGCCGCCGCTAACAACTAACCATAGTTGATTAATTTATTGATTATCTTTAGAATATTGGTTGTGTCTGTCTATAAAATGTCCGAGGGGCGTAATTTCAGTGTTCAAGGTGATGTCTTCAAAGGACACAAGAGAACCCAAATACAGCCAGTTTACAGTGATATAATACAGAGATGGTCAAAGTTGTTGTTGATTTCTCCAGGTTGTTTGTCTGATATTGATTATGTGGGTGTGTCCACGTGTGCATTCATAATGGAGGAGTGTAATAGGAAGAGAGGGCGGACGAGAAACATCCGGTGCACTAATGAAATACAATAACTCACTTCCTCCGGCGTAGCCGAGCCCTGCTGCTCAGAGCTTTATGGCTACTGAGGTTGTGTTGAATCCAGCCCCTCTCTCTCTCTCTCTCTCTCTCTCTCTCTCTCTCTCTCTCTCTCTCTCTCTCTCTCCACCAGCAGCAAAAACAACAACAACAACAACAACCAGCACACATCAAGCTCGCTTTCCACTTTGTGTGTGTTTTGTGTTCAGCATGCGTCTCTGCCTGTAGATTTAGAGCATGCTACATGTTAATGTGTGCAAAATACATTCTGTAGGCGAGTCACCTCTGCCTGAAGGCCTCCTCCTCCTCTTCCTCTTCCTTGAGGCTGTTGTCTGTGGAATTTACAACTCTGTTTGCATGACACCACACCTATTTCACATCGTTTTAAGTCACATTTCTGCATCAGGTGCGAGCGTGTGGTGTGTCCTTGCATGTGTAAAGGGTGTCCAGCGTGTCCTGTGAGTCCAGCGCATGGTATGCCTGAGAAATGCCTCCTCTGCTCTAGCAGCACACGGGTAGCAGAGCAGCTGTATTCCTAGTTTATTGCTAAGAATTTATCTGTGATGCATATTTTTAATTTTTGTTTTTTTGTCTCATTGGTCGAGTAAAAAGCTTTTGCAAAATGAGTTGGAGAGAGACAGAAAGACAGAAGGAACAGGACACCTCCATGAAGACCTCTGGGAAGTACTGTATCCTGTGTGAGTCAATAATATTGACTGTTGTTCCAAGAGGCCGGTGTGTTATGTAATCTACAACCTTGTGTGTATGAGTGAGTGTGTTTCACCTCGAGGACCGTTGAGCTGGTGATGACATGAGCAGTAGATAGTATAAAGATATCTGAAGTGTCTTGCAACAATTTGTCAAAAGATCTGCTTCCCAGAAACAGGACTCCCAGTGTTTTCCAGGCTTCTGCCCATCCTGTTTTACTTGTTTCCTCATACACAAACGGAGACTCTAAAGAAGAGATAACACAACCATGAGATATTATTGATTTCTGAGTGGTCCATATATAATGTCAGGCGTGATTTGGATGTTAAAATGAACTAAGATTTTATTTGATATGTTTACGGACTTATAGGCCCAAAAAACTAAAGTAGACCAACACCAGGAATGATAGATCACAATGTATGATTCACAAACAGCGACTGTCCTTTGGATTTTATGGTTTTTATGTCAGGGTCTTTTTCTTGTCACCATCAAAGTTATTAAGTTGAATAAATCGCTCGTTATGGTTTCTCCTCTGGAGCAGCTTCAGTTCATGATCTGAGCTCACTTCTTCTATTATGAGTCATTCACCAGAATCCATTCTGTTCTTGCACCATCAATCTGCATGACGCTCAACCATGTGTCCGTCATCCTCCTCCTCCGCCACCTTCCTCCTCCTCCTCCTCCTCATCTGTCACCTTCCTCCTCCACTCCATCCCAGCTGCATTCCTCACTTTTGTGCGTGCTGTCCCCCTGGAATTTAGGAGATGTCAATGGGGGAGGGATGGGACAGAGAGCAGGAGGAAGAGGCAAGGTATTGGAGTGACAGCGGCGCAGACACTTTAGGACAGGGACAGAATTTAGTAGAAGGAGAGACAGTAAGAGAGGACAAGAAGAAAAAGAGGTTCGGTCGTAGGCTCAAAGGAAGGCAGATAAAAGGTGTGTGTGTGTGTGTGTGTGTGTGTGTGTGTGTGTGTGTGTGTGTGTGTGTGTGTGTGTGTGTGTGTGTGTGTGTGTGTGTGTGTGTGTGTGTGTGTGTGTGTGTGTGTGTGTGTGTGTGTGTGACTTATTTGATTATGCTGCTCCCCAGGGGAACAGCCAATATTGATGGATTGATTGCAGGCTCCTCCCAGTCCACTCAGGCCTCCTGCTATTGGAGACCATTGATTTAAGGTCTCTGGGATATGATGCCCAGTGCATTTTTAATTAACCTTCTATTACAACCAATCAGCATTCAGACACGGGATTTAAAGCAAAGCTCAGTTTTTTTGCAGCAAAGGTTAAATGACATTTTCCCTTCTTATCCCGAGGGAAAGGGGGATGTTGTTGTCCCTTGAGTGCTGCTTTGACGGTATAATGTATATTTCATTCTAAATAAACAGTATACTGGGGTAGAATTAGCATTATTAAACAAGTATTAACATTTCAGGTAAAAAATTAAAAACAAATCTTTTGTCAGCATAGTTACAGTAAAAAGAGGTTTATGAAATGGGAGTAAGATCCCTTCACGAGCCTCATCCCCAGATGTTAAAGGATTCTCCAGAATGAGTATTGATCTTGTTTCGGTGGCCTTTAGGCTCTTTTTACCTTTTCTGCCACTGTGTGAGAAATGCTCCCTGTGAGCCTCCCTGGTAACACATGCATATGAATGACTTGTTTATCATTCATGGCCTTCTCTCCTTAATTAGCTGTGTGAGTGTGTTTGTGAGTGTGTGGGGTGGGGGTTGGGTGGGGAGGGAGGGTGTTTGTGGGTGTGGGGGTTGGTGTGTGTAGGTGTAGGTGTGTGGGTGAGGGTGGGTGTGTGTTTGTGTGTAGGTGTGGGTGGGGGTGGGGGTGGGTTTGTGTAGGTGTGTGTGTGTGTGTGTGTGTGTGTGTGAAAGAGAACAGAGTGATTGATGTATTCATGTTGCTGTATCATTTCATTGTCAGCCTTTGTTGACTTGCAGCAATAAAACCCGTCAGCTTTGGAAGAGCTGAGTCCCTCCACTTCGTCACAGGAACTACGACTGAGTTGTTACCAGTTTTGCGACATTACTACATGTCAATATTGATAATGGTAACGGGGTCGAGCAAAGTGGGTGAGACATACAGGTCCTTATTTACTGCTGTTTTTGACACAGTTTGGTATAGTTTAGAAATGGCTTGGAGTTTTTGTTTATAGACAGTAAACATATACATTACAAATATTTTATAGGGACAGTGCACATTTATAAAACACTGCTATAAATAAGCAACAGTTATCCAAGACTGTATGGTTTCCGTATGGTTAGTCAGGAATCTTAAGGGGGTTTCACACCTGAAAGTCCAGACCGGGTCTGAAACAACGGTCATGTTTTTGTTACATTATATTGATCCAGCACGTTTTATTTTCACATTGTAGTTTTACAAACACACTAACAGATTTGATGATATGATATACCGATGTCCTGTCGTCTTCACCTGCGTGGACTTTGTCTCCCTATACTTAACAGTGATTGGTTTGTCTGATTTCTGCGTGTTGTCAATTCGGCCAGTAGCTTTCTCCGTTGAATGAGCAGATTCATTGTTGCCCCAATGATATTATTTCATGGCATTACTTCAGCGGCTCATTTTTTACTTCTCCTCCTGTTTGTTTTCTTCTTCTGCTGTTTAATGGGTGACAATAGCCTGCCTCAACTTCCTGTGATTGATCTGAAGGTCTGAACCATCAAAAAAGTGTTTCCAGACTGCAAACAAATCAAATCATGGTTCAGTTTGATCCTGACTGAGACACCTCTTTTGGTCCAGACCAGGTCCGAGGCAACTTTCCAACCTGCTATTTTGGCTCAGACCAAACTGAAAAGTTCGAAGGTCTTGGCAAAACATGGAAGGTGTGAAAGCACCCTAAAACAAAAGGGCGTTATGTCCTTTAATTATTCACACAGAAAAGGACTATAGCATCGCTCAAGCACCACTTTCGGTCTGACAGATAGAGAAATCATAATTATCAGTCAGTTGTTGATCAAACATCTCAATTATTAATCCATCTGTTAATATGTGAGCTGAGTGTTGATGAGTTGTATATGAAGTCCAGTTGGATCTCTGGTCCGCAGCCTGATTTTTGTTTTGTATGCCCATAACAGCTCGCTGCATTTCAGTTTGCACCAAACTAATCAGCCCGTACATGTCTCTTGTTTTCTCAGGTGTTTCTGTTCTTCTGTGAAACCTGCTTGGTGCCTATCTGCAGGGAGTGCAGCATTGGCCGTCACATGGGCCACACTTTTGTCTACCTGCAAGACGCTGTGCAGGACTGCCGGGCCGTCACCATCCAACTGCTGGCCGACGCGCAGCAGGGACGACAGGCTGTGCAGGTGAGACGGAAACTTAAACGCGAGCCAGAAAGGAAAATATTCTTTATTCATTTGTTAATTTTATTACTTTGGCTTGTTCTTCGGACCGAGACAGTATTGATGTGACTAACAGAAAACACACTTTGCATTCAGTATTGTATTTGGACATAATACAAACTGTTGCGCAACGTATCAGATTAGAAGATAATCTGAACAATTGAACAAAGCCAAGAACTGCCATGTAATATTCAACTACTTGTGGCAAAAAATAAAAGTCCTCATGAAGATTACAGCATGCAAATCCACCCTCATCCATCTCCTAGGACGGCTGAGTCGGACCTGAGGAGAGCAGCTGTGTGTCTCCATCGGCCCAGAGCGCAGAGCGACCAGCTATTAGAGGCAATCACTTTAAATATGTTTGAGAGTGACCAGTCCTCGGCTGCAGGGAAGCCCGGGGTTAGAGGTGTCCAGCTGGCCCTAAAAAGGGGGTTGGTCGCCTGGGATGAGCGAGGGCGGGGGCAGGGCTGGAGGTCAAAGGGGAGGAGGAGTGGAGAGGAGGATGGGGGAGGGTGGATGGTGAATGAGGTATTTAAAGGATTTCAGAGAAAGGAAAACTCCGTTCCTCTTTGAAAGAAGTGGAACACTTTACCCTCCCCCTATTCACGCACTCATTCACTCAGCCCCCCCCCCCCTCACACACTCACACCTCTTACTCTCACCCCCCCCCCCCACACACACACACACACATCCTCCCCTCATTTGCATAATTATAGATTGGGTGGCAGCTTCCTAGGATCCCTTTGAATTGCAGGTCTATTCGGTGACACATTGACAAAAAAAAGGATTACTGGTTTCACTAACACTTGTAACCGCCCCAACACTTTTCGCCAAAAGAGTTGCATCTGATGTCACTGGTCTAAAGAGAATTATCGCTGAAACAATTAATCCATTAAGTGATTTGTCAATTGACAGAACAGTAGTTGCCCCCAAATGTGATAAGCAATTAATTTTATGAATGTAGTCATTTATCAATGCCAAACAGCTGAGTCCCGTTTCCTGCTTTTCTCTTCGTTAGATCTCTTTCAGGTCATATATCAGTCAAAATATGAACGGAGATGTGCTTTGGGGTTAATTAAATACTGATGAATAAGGATCAGTTTAAAGTGTATAAACGTGTGCTCCAGTGGGAGACGTTCACAAGCTCCACTGTGTGAAATGTGCCCAGTCAAACCAGGCAAAGGTTGTTGTTTTTGCATAAGCAAAATCAAGTAGTAAACGAAGGACAAGGTTACACTGGTTGTGTTCAAATCAGTTCAAACGTGATTATAAACCAGTGGTGTGTTAGTTCCAGTCGGTTCCAACCAGTGACCGAATGTAAAAGTGGACGGAGCTTCCGGGTCTGAAAAGTGAGGCAGATGCAGAAAGGCCTTAATTTATGACGCCATCGGGTGCCGCAAAAAGCCTCCAACTCCACAGACTCCCGTTCAACTAGTCTCATAACATTCTCAGTCAATGAAATTTCTCCACGAGTTTGCTCGGTGTTGTTAGCTAAAGTCGCTCCTTCTTATTAGTTTTCTGGCGGTCCTTCTGAACATAGTCCCCTCATTGATTAGAAAATGAGTTTCAAAAATGTTTGGGGGTGGGGGAGGGGGCATGTCTGTTTGATTGACAGGCCTGTGGTGCAGGCAGGATACGACTATTGGTGGGCGGGACGTAGTATCGCCGGGTGTCCAATCAGATTGAGTCAGATCCCCCGCTGACTCCCCACCAGCTCGCCCAAATATGGTCACTACCGGCTCCAAACCGCTCTGAACCAGCAAGATGGCGTCGGCCAAAACCTGTCACTGTTGGCTGCCACTTGGTTCCAAAGGATTTCTAGAAAAACACCAAATCATTCGGTAGTCTTGGGCTCTGGGAAATTGCAATGGGCTTTTCTTACTATTTTCTGACATTTTATGTACCGAACGATAGAAAAATATCAACAAATAAAACGGATTACTTTACTTTTTAGCTGCAGCCTTTAAAAAGGGTCTGTAAGTTTTAAATCTAAGAACTGCAGCTAACAGGCGGCTGGTCAGACACACCAGTGTTATCTAATTTGCCTGGAAGGTGGGGCAGTATTGTGACCTTGGTAAATACTCGGCTAAAACATGAAACACTAGCTGCTCCACTGAGGTCATATGACATGCTGGCATGTACTATCTCCACAAAAGAGCTTGTGCCTCACCTATCCATTTCTCATCTTGACCTTTGTCTGACTGGGTCACACTTTGTACCTCGGCTGTTCCTGAAATTCTAAGATTTCACAACTGAGATCTGAACAAACTCCAGGTCACGTGTAGCCAAGTTTGAAATCAAAATCATATGTTTTATTTAGTGAAAAGTGACCCGGATACTCATGACATGCAGCTGAGTCATAAGATACGCCGCCTGCCATCTGGTGCTACCTTGTGCTGTTTGCCGTGTGTTTGTCCAATTTTGTCCAGGTCACCACGGGAGTAAATGCTGACGCCAGATAATATGTAAACACACACACACACACACACACACACACACACACACACACACACACACACACACACACACACACACACACACACACACACACACACACACACACACACACACACACACTCCTGTCCCCCCGAGGTAGGAAATTTCCGCCCACTCTACTCCCATTATTTTCCCTGACCCCTGACCCTGGATTTGTGACCTCCTGGTTGGCCAGGTCTCCGGTTTGATTGGTTAGTTTGACTCGCTTTGTGCTCCAAGCTGTGATCCTCTGGGAATGTGGAGAGAAATGCGGAAGATGATGGAGACCCAGAGACTGGGAGGGAGAGACAGATCATGAGACCTCAAAGCTAGAGACAGAAATTTAAGCGTGGAAGTATGAAAAGGTGTAACTGGAAAAATTAGAAGGAAGGAAATATAATAAATAAATGTGAAAATTAACAATATGGGAAAAAAGATCAAACTAGAGAAAGGTGCTGGATTTAAATTTCGGCTCCCTCTTTACTTTACTGATAAGGGTCCTCCCCCGATTCCTTCAGGATTCCCTTCCTGCTGTTCCTCCCTGGGGGCCTCATTTGGTTGACCCCTTAGCTGGGCAACTCAAATGCCCAGGCGAATTAGAAAAGGACCCTGCTGCCATTCTTTGTTCCTGCCGGGGGCGGGAGGGGGTGGGCGGGTGGGCGCTATGCGTCTTAAGACGGGGGTTGCAGATCACGACCTGTAGAGGTTTAGACGACCTTTGATCCTTGCGGCCGATATCACAAAGGGAGCTTTATCCCACCTCCCCTTCGTCCCTGTGAGGTCCGGTTCACCCTGTGACCTCCCAGAAAACACCAGAAGAAAAGCCAGATACAACTCGGGGGTGGGGTGGGTGGAGTGGAGTGGGTGGAGTGGGGTGGGGTGGAGTGGAGTGGAGTGGGGTGAGGCAAAAAGGAAAAATATGTATTTAGCCCAAATTCTGTGTTGTTAATCCCCCAAAAATTAATTTAATACATTTGCATTTCAGTGCCTGTATTTATCTCGGTAATGAAATAAAAAAAAATGATTGCACACTTTCTGTTAAGGCTGATTATCTAATACGTTATTCAGCCCTGATTTCCATGGTCACTCATAGTATGGTGGGATACGACACTTTGAATGGAAAAAAAACAGCTTCAAATGTTGTGTTCTCACATGATTATAAATCTTTGAATCCACATCTGGAATAAGAGGTGTGACCCAGTCCAGCAGGAAGTTGAGTCGTTTTGTGCAGTGTGACCAGTGACTTCCTATTCCTGCCACATGTTTCCTTTTCTCCTCCAAATGAGCCACCACGTGACAACTGAGCAGGTGTTTCTGAATTGACTGTTCAGGAAGATGTTACAAATATAGTGCCGTTACTTTTAATGTTTCCTGGTCCCTTGCATCCTATTTCTGGGGGTCCTCTTTGTCCCATCTGAGTAATAAAACAGCAGTTAATGGTGTGTTTGAGCCTTTAGAAATCCCCGTCCTTTGTGCACGGTGAAAGTTAATTGTGTACATTTGTAGCACGGCTCTTTCCGTTTTACTGTTGCAATTGGTATTTGTTGAATTTCAGCTTTGTCTCTCTTACTTTTTCTGATTGTCCCAAAGTCCACTGGGTGTTGTGCCACATCACTAAGACCACATCCCTGTGTTTCGTGTCCCCAGCTAAGCATGGAGAAGGTCCAGGCCATGGCAGAGCAGGTGGAGATCAAGGCTAAGGTGGTGCAGACTGAGGTGAAGGCCCTTGTCCAGAGACACAAAACAACGCTGGAGGAGAGGGAGAGTGAGCTTCTGTGGAAGGTGAGTTACGACCTTTTATTTTGTGTTAGTCTCACCGGACAGTTTTAGTTTTCTGTGAGCGTTTCACTCAGTTAGACAAAATTAGTCAACAACGATCAGGACTTACACGCTACTGCTAATGATATACCCTCTAGACACAAGTCATGAATATTACAATGTATTTGCTAAATGTATTACTGCCTGAGACAGAACAGATCTTCACATAATGAAACTTTGTGAAGGCTGGGCGTTATGGCTGCGTATCAAACTTTGATACTTGGATGGCACCAACCAAATAGTTTTGATAAATGCTTTGACATCTGGTACCAAATTTAAAAATCCAGGCTACATCCATACCAACGCGTAACTTCTGTCTCGTTTAGTCAAGCGTAAAATCACTCGGTTTCAACTAGGATAGTAAATCGTGAAGTGGAACGCCTTATTTAACTTTTTTAAACTGATTTGTGGCTACACACCTGTCTGAGATGTGCACTGCAGTAACTGGGGAGTGGGAGCTTGTCTGTGTGCAGCCAGCTAACTAGTGTCTACCAATAGCATGTGAGGCGTTTAGGGAACATCTGTAAATTGAAGCTGAAGAAGACAACTGGCGTTACATCTAAACTAAAGATTTGTACCATACGATGTAATGTAATTTTCTTTTTGTTAAAATGCATTTAATAAAATTACAACAAAAAAAAGAATTGTTGAGAAAACCAGCACCGGTATTGAAAAGTTTTGATTGGACCAGTTTAAGATGGAGACAATACGAATGTGTGCTTTTAGCAAATGGTGCACCTCTCAGGATTAGTGACTTGTTTATACTGTTAACTTGGCAGTTTGGTCCAAAGGCTGCACTTCAGGAACTTACTGCAACCCTAACCCAGAGAGGGAGAGGCTTTTCTGAACAAAAGAAAGTGTACATAGTGCATGTACAGCAGATATAACCCAAACCTGATATGAGGCATATTTGATATTCTGGCCTGACTGGTAATTTAGCCCTCTTATTTCTACTCGCCTCTTCACTGCAGGTTCAATGACACTGTAAAAAGTAGTGTGAGTGTGAGTGTGAGTGTGTGCGTGTGCGTGTGCGTGCACAGGTGCAGGTCAAAGGTTCCCAAAGAAGGTTTCCACTTACCATGTTCCCTCTTTAATCCTGTTTACACTGCGACAAGGTAAAACCCTTCATGTCTATCCTGATAAAGTCATTACAGTCGGCCATAACACACACACACACACACACACACACACACACACACACACACACACACACACACACACACACACACACACACACACACACACACACACACACACCGATTTTCTACCAGTTTTCTATGTTTTGTGACTGCCGGACTGCCACTCATGTTTCATGAATGCAGAAGCTTTGTCTCTTATATGTAACTATGTGATTAGAAGTGAGGATGTGTTGCAGTGCTCTCTTTGGGTCCAAGTTCTGTTTACATGTCTGATAACTACTTTGAGCAGTAACGTTAAGGATTATTAACGTGACTGATAAGATTGTCATGGTTTTCATAGAGCTGGTAGGAGGCAGTCTGTTTGGTGATGAAGGGCTGCTCTGTTATTTGTTAGAATAGAAGTAGTTGTTATTATATTACTAAATATATTACTTCCATCCTCTCAAACAGATATTTGCTGTTTTTCTCCGTTTTACATTCGAAGCAAGATGTCATGTTGGGCTCGGGGGAATTGCTCGCTGCATTTGTCTCTATTTCCCTGACCTGCAATTGAAAGATGTATTAATTTAAAATCCCCTTCCAGTTTTTAAATCATGTTAACTTGTCCGTATGGTATTTATTATGTGTTTGAAATAAGCAGTCAGCATCATGGCCAAACATTTCTGTTTTGGAAAGTTTCAGTCTCACAAACACAGACTCAGACAGCCAGGGTTTCATCCATCACGTACCTGAGGAACCAAGCCATCAACTGAAGGGTGGAGCTTTCCATATCATAGCAAGGAAGTGGTGGAGCGCTGGGTGGAGATAGAGGCGGAGGCTATTCCCACGTTGGATCTGCATGTGTTGAATGAAGGCAAAGGTGTAAGGCCACATCTAAGGCCCTTTAAGGCATCTGTAGAAACCGGTATAATTCATGAGGCCTGTTCTCCGGTATATAGGTTTGGTTATTTAAGCCCAATAACATTGTTGAGCTGCACTATTACACTGCACATTTTTGACCTGCCGCCTTCTGCACTTTGCTTCGGCTCCTCTGCTGTTGAGTTGAGGAAAGCTTGCATGCTGAGCTGAACAACTTCTGAGTCATACCACAATGAAAATGACTCGGCTAGCGTTTCCTGTACTGTTAGCCACAGGTGACCGCCATCTGTGGCGACAAGAGTGTCAGGAAAGCAGAAACTGAATCCAGGAAGGTGCCCGCAGTGACTCAGCATTGTATCGGGTACTAGAGAGGGATTCATGGCTCGGAGATGACAGCAAAAGCTCTATAACATGACTAACGGGTAAATCGTGACACTTTTCTTAGCGAGAGTCTGTTGTAAATGCTAATTTGTGAATATGTAGGCCAGGAGTTGTGCTTTCATAAGCAGTAAGAACTTTGAAGTAGTGTTTTTTGCTCTGTAACTCTGAAATACAAGCCAACTCAGCCCTTTTCCCTTTCACTGTGTTCTTCAGCTGAGGAACTAAAACGAGTTGTCCGTCCAAGCCTAACTCCAGTCTTTGTCCTCACTGACTATAAAGTGTAACTCTAGTCTCACAGATGCAAATCACTGTTTCACTTGTGCCAAGGAATAACAAAAGATCCCTCTGTTTAGGAGTCTTTGTTTCTTTCAGAGTCCCACCCTACTATCAAAACTCCCTTTGACGACAGAGTCAGTCTGTCTATTGTGTTTTAGTCTTTTTGTTAGTGAGAGCCCAATCTCTGCTTCTCAGGTTCTACCGCCTCCTTTAACGCCCTACACTCACTGACTATACAGAAACTTGATCTGATCTTCTCACAGCACAAATGTGTTATGGTTAACTGATCTTTTTTTTTTTTTTTTACTATTAGATGAATAATTCAACTTCGTGGCACTGAAGTTGGTCTTTTTTTTCAGTCATTTAGCCTCAACCCTGGTGACTTTTTGAATCGTGAGCTTTGTTTCTTTCTTCGTCTCTTTTGTATTGTTTAAGCAATAAGAGAGAAACAAAGTCACTTACAATATAAGAAGAAACGTAAACAACAACCCAAGTTGCTTAAACAAATCAAATATGCATAAATACATTTTATGAACATTACATTACAGTTAAACTTGTAAATATGTAAGATTATTTTAACTGAAGTCATAATCTGATTTCTGCCCAAAGAAAGACACAAATAATCTGGAGCAAGAGCAAAACTCATCAGTGTCTTCCAGTTGTAAAATAAACTCTCCAGAAACACTTACTAATGTTTATTACACAAAGAAAGTATGATTTAAGTAATAAAAGGAGTGAATCTACTCCTCTCTAAGGTATCGGCTTTGTGTCACCTTTAAATCTATTTTATAATATTAGTGGATGTTTCGTGTTTCCGTTACTGCAACTCAACTTCTCTTCATTTACCCTCTTCTAGACTAATCACTAGTGACACACTGAAACACAGTCGTAATTGGCGTGAAGGCATTACAACTATCTGCATGTCAAAGACAACTCTTTCCCCTCGTCCAGACTTGGTGTGGGCCGCACAGTGCTGCCATCTACAGGGCAGACTTGCTGTGTCCAGTTTGTGGTAACAGGCTGGAGGAGACTTGATGTCTGAGTTATTGTGAGCTCAATTTGTACTTTGAATAAAGTGGGAAGGGAGGTTGCAAATGCAGGCAACCATACACCACAAATATATTAACTGTAGTCTAAACTGGGGCAGCCATTACAACTTGCTGTTGATTCAAGCTCAGTCATTTTCAGCTTTATTTTATGGTAAAGCTTTTTATAGTATTGTGGACACAAAACAAAGAATGTACTAAAACTGTGTGTGTTTTCGGTTCCATCTTTGCCTTTGCCGTTGGAATATCCTAATTTTTAATTCTAGATCAATAAAGAGTTCACCGTCACGTGGTGATTCTGCCAGCCGCTGAACAAAATCCCCTCGAGTGATAGTAAACTGTGGTTGTCCTCCAACTCAGGTCATATTCTGTGTCTCCTTGCAGGTGGAGAAGATCCGTCAGATGAAAGCCAAGTCTCTGTACCTCCAGGTGGAGAAGCTGCACCAGAGTCTGACCAAGCTGGACAGCACCATCGCTGCTGTGAGCCAGGTGCTGGATGAGGGCCACCACCTGGACGTGCTGCTGGCCAGGGAGCGAATGCTCACCCAGATCCATGAACTCAAGGCCCTGCGGGGCCTGCTGCAGCCGCAGGAGGACGACCGCTTCATGTTCACGCCTCCAGACCAGGTCGGCACCGGAACCGAGAAGATCGTAAACTAGTTGGCTTGTTGACATTAACTGCTGTGTTAAGTTTACAAATGGCCTTTAAGACAAGGCAGCTGAACTTGTTCCATCGTATGTTCCCACAGGCTCTGTGCATCGGCATCCAGTCTATGGGCCTGATCAGCAGCGGCGCCTTCGCCCCGGTCACCAAAGCCCAAGGAGATGGTCTGAAAACTGCTGTTCGTGGGAAGCCCGCCTCCTTCACTGTGATGGGATACAATCACGACGGCGAGCCACGTCTCTCCGGGGGCGACACGGTGTCTGCAATACTCATGTCGGTCACAGATAGTAACATGTCTGCAGCGGAGGTCACAGACCACCAGAACGGCTCGTACACCGTCACCTACCTGCCCAAATGCGAGGGGGAGCACCTGGTGTCCGTGCTGGTGTGTAACCTGCACATCCAGGGCAGCCCTTTCAAAGTGATGGTGAAGTCGGGGCGGAGCTACGGCTCGCTCGGCTCCCAGGTGTCGTCCTTCGCGTGTGAGGGGGAGGGCGACGGTCAGCTGTGTCGTCCCTGGGGCATCAGCGTCGACAAGGAGGGATACGTGGTGGTGGCTGATCGCAGCAACAACCGCGTACAGGTAGAGCACCAACTTCAGTCTTTGTCTCTGTGCAGTCCCTCCGTGGCAGATAGTACAGCCGCCGAGTCAGTCAATACAAACCATACTTCTCTCTAACGGGGCAGAAGTTAGTTCAACTTCATGGATAATTAATATAAACCATTAGGTGCAAAGAAAGCGACCTTATTTTCAGAAATCAAGATTGAACAACACCGTCTCTTGTTCTGCCCTCAACTTCAGGATGCCTCACCTCAGACAGACCAAAGACCACTGAAGAAAACTTTGCTTAAGTTGCATTAAGAGGACCTTTAATTGTTCACCTATTATACAACCGTCAGTTAATCAGTCAGCAACTTTATGACGTTGACGAAACCTTAATGCGGCACTAAAGTCTTCCTACTTATCATAGACACTGATGCCTCATCAGTTTAAGAGGGGTTTTTTGTGATCAAATAAAAAAAATGGAAAAACTAAAAGTAGGTCTTAATTTAAAAGAACAATCAATAAATAGTAGGTTTACAATATCAGGAACTCGTGTGCTTCAGTGGTACTTAACGTGTAATCCTCAGTTAGCTCAGTTTATATCTCCGTGTGTGAAGCTAGCGAGATAAACAGTTTGGAGCATTGTGTAAAACACGAAACAAAAATACAGCTGAGTTTGACTCGTGCATTTAGCAGCCAGGTTGTCAAGGAGAGACGATAAAAAAAAAAAAATGTTTTCCTTCAGATATTCAAGCCCAGCGGTGCCTTCCACCATAAGTTTGGATCTCTGGGTTCCCGGCCCGGTCAGTTCGATCGTCCAGCTGGGATAGCATGTGACAGTCAGAGACGACTCGTTGTGGCTGATAAGGACAATCACCGTGTGCAGGTATGAAAACCCACCTCATCAACACGGCAGCTAAAACTCCCATTATGTCCATTAGAAAGTCCAAAAAAAAAAGCCACAAGAAAGTTGCCTAGAAAAATCCATGTAAGCTAGAGGACCTGACAAACGTTGGCTTCTGAAAAGTGCTACACATTTGTAAACACATCGCTCCTCAATGCTTTACTCTCCTTCTGCTTCACATGTAAACATGTCGGGCTCTAAGACGTTTGCTTCGTCTGACAGGTGTTTACTTTTGAGGGCCAGTTCATGCTGAAGTTTGGGGAAAAGGGTACCAAGAATGGACAGTTCAACTATCCCTGGGATGTGGCAGTCAACTCTGAGGGTAAGATCCTGGTCTCCGACACCAGGAACCACCGCGTGCAGCTCTTCAACCCCGATGGTTCTTTCGTCAACAAGTACGGCTTCGAAGGGTCCCTGTGGAAACACTTTGACTCTCCCAGAGGAGTGGCCTTTAACCACGAAGACCACCTGGTGGTGACCGACTTCAACAACCACCGGCTCCTGGTCATCCAGCCGGACTGCCAGTCGGCTCGCTTCCTGGGCTCGGAGGGCACGGGGAACGGGCAGTTCCTGCGTCCGCAGGGCGTCGCCGTGGACCAGGAGAACCGCATCGTCGTGGCGGACTCCCGCAACCACCGGGTCCAAGTGTTCGAGCCCAACGGAAACTTCTTATGCAAATTTGGCACACAGGGGAGCGCCTTCGGACAGATGGATCGGCCCTCCGGTGTGGCTGTGATGCCCGACGGAGTCATTGTGGTCGTTGACTTTGGAAATAATCGCATCCTCAAGTTCTAAAAAAAAACAAAAAACAAGAATGAATGAAAAAAAAAAAAAAAAAAAAAAGAAAAAAAAAAGTGTCTAATTTTTGCATTCTCTCCCTCCGTTTGCCTTCGATGCAGTTTTTCCAGTGGAGGAAATGGAGGAGAGAGAATGAATCAGCAGAAAGGAGGAGAGCTCAGAGACGATTAGGAGCACGCTGAAATGAAGGGAAATTAAAACTATAGATTTTTTTTTTTTTTTTTTTTTTCCCACTTTCATCGCTACTCTCCAAATCAGATATCTGTGGTATACACAACAAAGGGGACCTCTACAAATTGATAATCAGTAGAAAAAGAGCCACATTTCCCTTCCTGTGTCTCAGCTGCTCTGCATCCTCTCTGTCAGCTCTCCTTACATCTCAGGGAATTTCTCACCTCTTGAAATCTTGTGCCCTCTGCTCCATACCTACCTCATTTAGCTCTTTATGAATGTACTCATAGTCACTGAGCAGAGGTTTTAGTCCGTGAAGTTTTACAAAGAAGAAAAGTCTACCTCTATCCTTTGTTATTTAAGAGAGACAAGAAAAAAAGAATAGACGCTTCAGTTGATATTTGCACAGAATTAATGGGATTCTTTCTGTGCATTTTGAAATATGAGTTAAAGTGAACCTCCTGAATGTTGCTGACAAAACTCAGACCGCTGTAGAGGCCTCATGGTTTATTCTCATTAGAAGGCTTCGCTCAGAGAGGAAACTTGGGTACAGTTGTGTCCTTTCATGTTTTTAAGCTGGTTAGTTGTTGTTTTTTTTGTTTTAGTTTTTTTTTTCGCCAGCGCATCGACCCTCGTCTCTGTGGCTCCGTGGACTTTGACGTGTCATGATAGCCTAAAGAAGACTGTGAAGCGATGCCAAACTTGATAGAATCAAAATTAGCTCAGGTCACCGTAGTAGGACTGGTCTCAGATTCACTACTTTTCAGCCTATTCCTCAAGCTTTTCTAGGGTAATGCGGATTTGAGGAAATTATCGAGAAGTACAAATATAAAAGTTCAGGATATCAGTTCCGCAATGATCCCTGAAATGATGAGCCCAGTAATGAAACTATCCAAATTATGTGCTCGACCCCCATCACCCACCTATCGCGTCTCATAAGACTGGATAAAGAATTTCTGCCATTACTATACAGTCAGTTCCAGATCAATATGCAAGGAGAGCAGTGTCCTCTCCAAACAAGAGGACTCACCAAAGGATTTTGGAGTCAAATCTTCCAAGATCTGGATATCTGGATCTATTAGTAATCTTTAACGTAGAGATTTAATCATCAAATCGAATCGCGCCTTTTTGACGAGGCATGCTGTGTGACAAAAGCCTCAATAGACGCCTGATTTGGCCGTGCAGGGGACATTTAATGACATCAGTTTAAAGGCTTAACATTACAATCCTTTGGACGTAGCTTGTGGTTAAAAGCCACTCCCCTTTTGGCTCCTGAGGCCCGAGGATTCATGATAAGTGGGCGCCATCAAGAAGCCCCGCCCTATTTATTGATGCTCAGAGTTGAGACGCCTCCAGATTGAGCGCGAGTAGACCGATTCCCTCTAAAGACGGAGGTCTACGAGAGCAACTTCTAGATTCAACCAAAGTTAGAATTTCTGCACAACGGCCAACTGTAGATTTGGCAATTCAAGATGATAAAAATCCCTTTTAAGACATTTTCCTGAATAATCATTGTGAAGTCTAAAGTTCATAAAAGTCATAGCGCTGTCTGTGTTAGGCTTTTAGGAATATAAGTGATGTTGGGTCCCCATTTGTTGTGCATGAGTGCTTTCACTGCCCGCTAAAGGACTTTTGGCCGTGCGAGTGAATTTTCGATGCTTTTCGTAGAGACGTTTGTGTAGAGAACAGAGGATACCTGCACCAAAGAGAAACCCCCCTCCCCCCATTGCCATTTATCGCCTCAGCTCATCGAACGACGCTCCACCGTTTACCGATATCAGACGGCCCGTCGACTCCAAGTAGCTTCTCAGATTAGCCTCGCTTGTATCCCCGACTAACTTCCGTAGAAAGCGATAGATACTAATTGTTTGTGGTGAAAGCGCTGCGGGGTTTTGAATCAATCTGGTTCAACCTGTGTCCCACTGGAAGCACTAGACAATTAAGGTTCTGCGAGCCACTTCCTCAGCCCGGCGAAGAACCTTGAGACCGATGAAAACCCTCACCGACTGGCTCTCACTTCTGAGGCGAGTGTCGTCTGCACATGAACGGAATTTTACATCCTCACATCTCAGATATCCAGTAACCTCAGTGCTCATTTTGGTTGTCTTTTTATTTTATTTAATTTTTTTTTATTTTTTCTTTCTGTCAAACCTCCTTTCTTACCTCATCTCCGTAATACCTCAAGTATGTCACTCAGCTACTGCACATCTAAACATTCAAATACCTCAACTTCATTCTGAATACCTCATTTTTACTCTTTTTTTGTTTTTGTTTTTGTTTACCTCATCGGATATTTATACCTCACAAATATACCTCATTCTTTGACTCTTCTCGTGTCACAGTACAGTTCATGTCCCGTTGCTCTTGGACCAAAGATCACAGTACTGCTTCGACTTGAAACGGCTCTTGGTTTGTTGGGCCGACTGTAACTTGCCTGGTAAATTATGCCTTCTTTTTTTTTGTTTTTTTTGTTGTTTGTTTTGTTTATCAACCAAGAAACCAAATATTTCAGAGGAAAGCATCGTGCCAAAATGATCTGTGAGAGTCTCGTGCCAAACGGGGTTGGCATTCGGACCGCGCTGCTGCAGACTGACAACTGTCACTGGACCATTGTATCGTGTTGAAATCAGAGCGCCCCGAGGATAAGGCCTCCCCCTCTGATTTGGATGCACTGAAGAGGGCTGGGCCCCATTTATCTTTACCTCATCATCATGATGATGATGATGATGATGATGTACATGCAGATTCCACTTTGTTACTGTGCGCCCGGGGGTGAGGGGAAGAGGAAAACAGCCTCTTTATAAAGAGTTAAGAACTTCACATGTCCGCCTTTGAATTCACACGAGTTCCCTCTAATTTCAGCACAAACTTCCTCGTCTTTGTAGAGTGGATTTCAGGATGCTTGACGCTGGTTGCTGAGGACGGTCGACACCAGTCTGAACTCTTACCTTTCTGACCGGTGTAAACAAACACGTCAGAGGATCGCGCTTCTTAATGTGCGGCAGCAGGCCGGTTGGTTATGGAAGTGGAGCTGTGGGCCGGTTTCAGTCCGCTCACCTGCTGCTTCGACCTCAACGCAGAGTTTCAACCAACAACATTGTTTTTGCTTTTCAGTATTACTCTACGAAATGTTCATTCATGTTGCATCAGGTTGTTCCCCCCCCCCCTTCTTCTTCTTCTTCTTTTTAAATTTTTTTTTTTTTTAATGTTTGAATTAAGATTGCAGAATTCTATCTTTAAGATCCTTAGGTCTTCACTCTTAAAGAGGAAGAAATGTATTTTAAACATTTATTTGTCTTTTCATTTTTTTTGCATGCTTTGAAAAGTCCTTGTATTATAATGATGTCTCCCAGATAGGTGTTGAAAAACTCAGATGGGGTGGGTAGCTGATTATTGGGATGGTTTTACCAAAATGTATTCCCAAAGACGTGTACGTGTGTGTGTGTGTGTTAGGATTTGCGTTGGATGGAATTAACCTTTGACCTTTGCGATTGTATTTCCTGTTCTCTCGAGGCTCCGCGGAGCGCAAAACCTGTTCAGCCAGCTACGTTTTATTTTTTATTTTTCCTGAGAAACAACCGAGGCGGCGTCTTCTGTGAAAGGCAGGCGGCCCTCAGCGATTAGTGTTTCATTTTCTTTAGCTCCCTCTGATATCCATGATAAGCGTAGGATTATTAACATACTGTCCTGTAAACTGCAGGAAGTTGTGTAAGCTTCCTGCTGAGCGTAGATTTTCCTTTTCAAACGATGATGAAACCACAAGGCGGCCATTTTGTGTCAGCCCTACTATTGGGAACTCGGCAGCTAGGTTTCTAAAGCACAAACTAGAAATCATCTCCTCGCATCCAGGAAGTGTGGTGGTGATCGGTTGACTGCACTCCTGCTCAGCGGGATTTGTCAATTTATATTATTTCATTTTTAGTTTATTTTTTAAAATCGGGGCCCTGTGTTGTTGTTGTTGTTGTTTTTTTAAATGGTTTCATTTGTCCACCATTTTACAACTTTACAAGAGAGAGAGAGAGAGCGAGAAAAAAAGCAAAGCTGCACAAGATGACGTGCAAGGTCATAGACCTCCTTTTAAATGATTGTATACACTAAAAGAAGGTTGGAAAATTTAGAAAGGAAAAAAAACTCAGGTAGTTCTCTGCAGCCGCCGCTGCAGGTGTCTCATTGAAACGTGTCCCATAGTGATGATGTAGTGACTTCTCCCTCCCCGTTATGACCTCTCAGTACTAGTCTGATTCTTTCGTGTGTCCCATTTACATATATTATGAAACAAATTATTTCTCAATCTGAAAAAAAAAAGGAAAAAAAAATCATGCTTTTGATTAGTTTCCCTGATTCCTCCTCTTTTTTTTTTTTTCCTTTTAGTTGTTTTTTTTTGTGCTAAGTTTAGTTTTTCCTTTTGACAGACAGTACAAATACTTCACACCACTTGAAGCCCGTCGGCCCTTTTAGAATGTATTTTGTGAAGAAAAGGGTTGAGTGGGATCTTGTTGATGCTCGTTCGCCGCCGCCAGCTGCTGGTGGCGTCACAAGACGGAGCGGAGGCCGCAGGAAACCTCGGAGCCGCCGACGCTGAACGCTGCGCAGCGGCAACGCTTTGAGAGTTGGCCGCGGCGGAGCCTTCGGCGTCGTGTTTTGTTTGTAAAGCAGCTTCGACATCAGCCGGGACGGGACGGGAGGCGGCCGTCTTGTCCCGAGCTCCGTTGGGTTTCTTCTGTTGCGTCCTGCTCTCCCGGCGGCCGGCTGTGTGTGTGTGCGAAGCGGCCGTTGTGTTTGTGCGCTGCATCTGTGTAGTCTGAGAAGAAACCCACTGAATGTATCCTCACAGTCCGAGAGGCGGGCGAGCCGGCTGAGTTTAGGTGGTGCTGATGGTGCTTCTTCATCCATGTGTGTGTGTGTGGTTTATCAGTCAAACCTCCTGTGTGAGAGTGTGTGTGTGTGTCTGTGTGTGTGTGTCTGTCTCTGTATGTGTGTGTGTGTGTCTGTCTGTCTGTCTGTGTGTGTGTCTGTGTGTGTGTGTGTGTGTGTGTGTGTGTGTTGTGTGTGTGTCTGTCTGTCTGTGTCTTTATGTATGTCTCTGTCTGTGTGTGTCTGTCTCTGTGTATGTGTGTCTGTCTGTATGTGTGTGTGTGTGTGTGTGTGTGTGTGTGTGTGTGTGTGTGTGTGTGTGTGTGTGTGTGTGTGTCTGTCTTTGTGTGTGTCTGTGTGTCTGTCTTTGTGTGTGTGTGTGTGTGTGTGTGTGTGTGTGTCTGTCTGTGTCTTTATGTATGTCTCTGTCTGTGTGTGTGTGTCTGTCTGTATGTGTGTGTGTCTGTCTGTGTGTGTGTGTGTGTGTGTGTGTGTGTGTGTGTCTTTGTGTGTGTGTGTGTGTGTCTGTCTGTGTGTGTCTTTGTGTGTGTGTGTGTGTGTGTCTGTCTGTGTGTGTGTGTGTGTGTTTCTTTGTGTGTGTGTGTGTGTGTGTGTCTGTCGGTCTGTGTCTTTATGTATGTCTCTGTCTGTGTGTGTCTGTCTCTGTGTGTGTGTGTCTGTCTGTATCTGTGTGTCTGTCTGTCTGTTTGTCTGTGTGTGTGTGTGTGTGTGTGTGTGTGTGTGTGTGTGTGTCTGTCTGTCTGTCTGTGTGTGTGTGTCTTTATGTGTGTCTGTCTTTGTGTGTGTCTGTGTGTGTCTGTCTGTGTGTGTGTGTGTGTGTGTGTGTGTGTGTGTGTGTGTGTGTGTGTGTGTGTGTGTGTGTGTGTGTGTGTGTGTGTGTGTGTGTGTGTGTGTGTGTGTGTTTGTCAGCACACCTTCCCACCCTCTTTAACACACTCTCACATTGTGCTGGATGGAAGTGCAGATGTCAGGTCTTCAGTCTAAATAAGACACAGGAGACTCTAATATATTGGCCACCTGCTGCTCGCTCTGTACTCTGCGGACTTTAAACATTTCCAGTGCTGTTTTTTTTGGGGTTGTTTTTTTGTTTACACTTAAATAAAGTTGTATTTCTTTGACTTCAAATCCTGCGACTCTTTCTTTGCTCTAATCGTTCACAAACACCACTTTATTATTAGCGCTGCTGACTTCACGATGACTTTGTGGTTTTGAACACTGCTGTTCACACACTGTATATATGCAGCCACGCAAATAACGTGGGCAGGAACCTTCACTTAAAGATGTACAAGTCCTCTCTCTCTATTTATTCTACAGTTTGTTGTACAACAGTAACATCAGACAATAGTCTTGTAATTGTTCCCGGTGTAGAGGAAACAATATGACAGAGTCAGGGCACCATTAAGGGAGGACACATTTTCATATTCATATTATAAAAATGTAGAAACACAAACAGGCAAACATTTCAACTCAATTCTTGACATATTCTGTAATAACCAATTAGCGCCTCACTTTTAGTTTTTTTCTGGCACAGTTTGAGTTCTCTGAATTGACTCTGAACAGCCAAACCTGCAGGAGGTTGAGAAACGCTCCTCGTAGCTGGGTTGGACATTCACTGCTTTCACTGGGGGAAGGAAGTGAATACCTCTTTCCTTTTCATCGGTAACACTTGGCTTTGCCGCGAATGCTACTGTAAATATCCTCTGCTGATTCACAACACTGGCGCAGAGCTTACTGGAGCAGTTCGGGACCAAATTGTTCTCCTGAATGCTGCAGAAAAGATGAATTAAACACTGCGTGCAAATACTCGGGTTTAGGTTTTACTCGGATAATATTTCCAACTTTTCTGGGCTTCATCACTTAAACAGCACACAAAGGATGGAAACGTTTCCAGAGTAGACACACTGCAATTAAAACCCATCCAAGAATTTCAATAACATTCAGATAAATCATTCTTATCTCAGTGTGAATAAAAATCTATTTTAGAAATATTGTTTGAGAAAAAAAAATTTGTTTAAGGTTTCATAAATCTGACTATTTATTTTAGAGCAAGAACTGCCTTCTAATTTGAACCTTCATTGCTGTAGGACTGAACAAGGTGACCTCTACAAATTGAACACGTGCATCATGAGCTGCTGTCTAGCGCCCCCTGGTGGAAATAAAAGGAAGAAAGGTATTTTGGGTTTTCTCTTGGGTGGCCATCACAGAGGTCAAAGGTCAGCTCTGAGCCCGAAACTATTCAGCTTCTTTCTCAACTTTATGTCAGCTTGGTACTTGGTATCTGTATCTTCAGTCTTTAACCCAGAAGAATAGTAAGAGTGTGCATGTAGGTGGAGGAGTGACAGAATGGGTGGATATGTTTGCTTAGCCTGCTTGGTCAACTGTAAAACAGTGAGAGGTGCACAGATGCTCTATTCTGGCTGTTCGTGAGAAAAGTGCGGTTTGATGCTGGATTTGACTGTTGTTGGTTTCAAGAAGACAACTATAGAAAGATGTTAAGTTGTAGCTGCTCAGTGATACCTCACATCATCTTTCTTTCTTTGTTTGTTTCTTTTATTTCAGATGTGTAGCAGCTCCTTCCTTCCTTTCGCCCTCCCTCCTTTCCTCCCTTCCTCCCTTCCTTTCTCCCTCCCTCCCTCCCTTCCCTATTGTCCCACCTTAACCAGGTGTAACTCAGTGAGCTGCAGTTCCCTCCTTCTGCCGCTTGATGTCAGCAGCGCTACATTTTCACCCTGACAGCAACACTGAGGGCTGATGATGATGTTGTAGTAGGTTTTTTGGTTTGATGTACATTATTCACGTGGGGTGGTGACTTGAACCAGATTAAGTGGAGGACGGGTTGATGTGCGAGGTGTACTGTGAAGTATAAATGCGATGGAGATGCCCGCCTCCTGGAGAGATGTTGCGGTGGAGGGGAAGGTTGGAGGAAGTAGAAGAAGTGGCTGTTTGGATAACGATGAATCGTGAACTGCAGGTTTACAAAATTACAATGACACGACACAACGTGTGTGATCAAACGCGGCAGCAGGCTGGTGGGACCAGGAGCACCTGTATGTGTGAGCCCCCGACAGATGGCTGGGAGGTCCTCGGGTTGGTGTGTGTTTTTGCGTGAATGCCTGTGTGTGTGTGTGTGTGTGTGTGTGTGCGTGTGTTTGCGTGCGTGTCTCTCAGAGGAGCCAATTAGCTGCAACAGACTGAGGCGGCTCCGCGGAGCACCGGGATGCAGACTGTTTCACTTTGGTTGCGGCTCTAACTCGACTGTTCTGCCAGAATCAGCAGAGACCGTCAGTCACCTTCAGTCAGCGAAGAGCTGGATCTCATTCTCATAGTTTTTATTTGACTTATGTGCGCTGTGAGGGGACAACAGAATAAAGACGGAGAAGATATAAACCACCAAAATGTGCAATATGATGTACTTTTAAGAAGACATGATATAAATAGTGAACTGGACCAATACATGTGGAAGTAATTAAAGTGGCTCAAATAATAGGAAGTATAATTTCAGGACTATTCAAAGTGCTCTTTTCAAAAGGCTGATGCAATAGATTATGAAATAATTTAAGATATTGAAATAAATCAAAAATTCTTGTCATGAAATTAATCAATCAATCAATTAGACTTTTAAAGACGTTTTCATGAATAACAGGGAAAATGTATAAATAGATAATTTAATAAATACATAAAATAAATTCGATTCAATTGAAAGCCAGACTAAAAAGGCGGGTTTTGAGTTTGCTCTCAAATATTAATTTCACTAAATGTTTTCACTCAAATTTTCATTTAATGTCATATTTTGTTTCATAATGTCCATTTTCACAGAGCTGTAAAATAGGTACATTTACGCAAGTACTGAACTTAAGTACATTTGAGGTACTTGTACTTTATTTGAGTATTTCCATTTGAGGTGCTTTCTACTCAACTACATTTACAGTGCATGCGGAAAGTATTCACAGCGCTTCACTTTTTCCACATTTTGTTTTGTGACAGCCTTATTCCAAAATGGATTAAATTCATTTCCCCCCTCAAAATTCTACACACAATATCCCATAATGACAACGTGAAATACATTTTTTTTGAAATTTTTGCAAATCTATTCAAAATAAAAAAAAATGCAAAAATCACATGTACATAAGTATTCACAGCCTTTGCCATTACACTCAAAATTGAGCTCAGGTGCATCCTGTTTCCACTGATCATCCTTGAGATGTTTCTACAACTTGATTGGAGTCCTCATGTGGTAAATTCAGTTGATTGGACATAATTTGGAAAGACATACACCGTCTATATAAGGTCCCACAGTTGACAGTGCATGTCAGAGCACAAACCAAGCCATGAAGTCCAAAGAATTGTCTGTAGACCTCAGAGACAGGATTGTATCGAGGCACAGATCTGGGGAAGGGTACAGAAGAATTTCTGCAGCATTGAAGGTCCCAATGAGCACAGTGGCCTCCATCATCTGTAAATGGAAGAAGTTTGAACCACCAGGACTCTTCCTAGAGTCGGCCGCCCGGCCAAACTGAGTGATCGGGGGAGAAGGGCCTTAGTCAGGGAGGTGACCAAGAACCCGATGGTCACTCTGACAGAGCTCCAACATTGCTCTGTGAAGAGAGGAGAACCTTCCAGAAGGACAACCATCTCTGCAGCACTCCACCAAACAGGCCTGTATGGTAGAGTGGCCAGACGGAAGCCACTCCTCAGTAAAAGGCTCATGACAGCCCACCTGGAGTTTACCAAAAGGCACCTGAAGGACTGTCAGACCATGAGAAACTAAATTCTCTGGTCTGATGAAACAAAGATTGAACTCTTCAGCCTGAATGGCAAGCGTCATGTTTGGAGGAAACCAGGCACCGCTCATCACCTGGCCAATACCATCTCTACGGTGAAGCATGGTGGTGGCAGCATCATGCTGTGGGGATGGTTTTCAGCAGCAGGAACTGGGAGACTAGTCAGGATGGAGGGAAAGATGAATGCAGCAATGTACAGAGACATCCTTGATGAAAACCTGCTCCAGAGCGCTCTGGACCTCAGACTGGGGCGAAGGTTCATCTTCCAACAGGACAACGACCCGAAGCACACAGCCAAGATAACAAAGGAATGGCTTCGGGACAACTCTGTGAATGTCTTTGAGAGGCCCAGCCAGAGCCCAGACTTGAAACCGATTGAACATCTCTGGAGGGATCTGAAAATGTCTGTGCACCGACGCTCCCCATCCAACCTGATGGAGCTTGAGAGGTCCTGCAAAGAAGAACGGGAGAAACTGCCCAAGAACAGGTGTGCCAAGCTTGTAGCATCATACTCAAAAAGACTTGAGGCTGTAATTTCTGCCAAAGGTGCTTCAACAAAGTATTGAGCAAAGGCTGTGAATACTTATGTACGTGTTATATTTTTGTTCTTTATTTTTAATAGATTTGCAAAAATTTTGAACAAACTATTTTCACTTTGTCATTATGGGATATTGTGTGTAGAATTTGGAGGAGAAAAATGAATTTAATCCATTTTGGAATAAGGCTGTAACATAACAAAATGTGTAATTAGTGAAGCGCTGTGAATACTTTCCGGATGCACTGTTTATAAAACTGGATATAAAGTATTTCCAACTAGATCCACCTGCAGCAGTTACAACAGTAACATGCTGCTAACACACTGATTATTCACTATTATTAATCTAATGATGTCATAATAATATATCAGTCAGTGGGACCGAACCAGTGCTTTTACTTCAATATTTTAATTTGCTGCTAATACCTGTGTGCTTTTACCTAAATAGGATTTTTCATGCAGCACTTTCACTCAAGTATTTTTACATTACTGTACTGCAGTATCGGGTCTAGAAATTAATGCTTGGTGTAGTGAGGTTTTGGCAGGTTTGCATGGGAGGTTAAAAACCCCAAAATATCTATACTTCATCACATAAATTGATTCAACAAAAAAAAAAATATCACAAATATAGAGAAGCAATTGCTAACTGCTAAAATAGCACGCTAAGTGTAAAACTAGCGAGAAATTTTGCAAAACTGGTGCTCGACTTTGTGGCCTATTGTAAGATTTAAGAGCTGAAATAAGTTAGTGAAGAGCAGCCCAGCAGTGTGTTGGCAACAGGAAGTGAAACAGTGTTCTTACAGCAACATCACACGTGACACACAGGATTAACATGTATGACATATAATAGGCCAAACATCCCATCACAAAATATTTATGAAATAGAAGAAGAATTTGTGGATCGTCCCCGTGATTTGGATCCACTTCAACATTTTATAAGTTCCTCTTTGGGCCATGTTTTACCCTTCCACCATTTTTTCAGTAAATCGACCGGGTAGTTTTTCTGGAACGAGCAAACTGCACTAAAAACACAACATCCTTGGTGGAGAAAATAAAAAAAGGAACATTTTGAAATAAAACAATCTCATTAAATAATTACATAACGGTTCATATGAAATAACTCAAGTAAAATAGAAAATAAGGATGAAATAACATGTTATTATGTGTGTGTTATGGAGTATTTCTAAAATTACTATCTGTTAATTTGTTGGTGTGATTATTAGAATCATCTCTTACCAAAAAAAAAAAAAAGTCTTTTGGAACAACAAAACACCTTTTTCCTTCATCACCTGCTTTTTAATAGTTCTTTGTGAAAGCGCTGCGCTCCAGTAGATCATAATTTTTGTAGGACCTCACCAACTCTTGACCTCCAGCACCGAGGCGTGGGCGGATTTGACTGAACCCACTGGTACAGAGCAGAGCTGGCAGCTGACGTCGTCTTGACGCTGAGGCTACGGTGAGGTGACGGTGAGGGCGTGACGTAGTTCGAGACTCCGGAAGAAACCCCCCCCCCCGTCCAACCCCGTCCAACCCCGAGGTGCCGTCATATCCAATTCACCCCTGGTCCTGAGGAGAGTCACTGCTCAGAGTTTAGGACGTGTCAGCAGGCAGACAGCAGATGTGTTGCAGCAGCAGAAGGAGGGAACCAGAAGGAGAGAGAGGAAGACACATTGATTTCGTCTCGTATTTCACACTCTTCAAAGACTCCTCAATCAGATTGACTCCAACTCACGCCCGAGCAATGTTTAGGCTCGGCCCCATCACGGAGACACACCAGAAAACAGTCCTGCTCGTGAGATAATGAGGCGATTCGCTCAGAAAGAGAACAAGACGCACAAAGTGAAGACATGGAAAACAACGTCTTGTCACAGGATGTGATACTGGATGCCTTTTGTCGTTTCACTCACGCACAGTTTGTCAGCTGGAGCTCTCCCTGTCTCACAGCGCGGCTCCATCTCGTCCTGCAATATGTGTAGTGTAATATTTTCCGTTGCCTCTTTCATGCCGTTTGTCGCACTACGAATCAGAGCTGTGGACAGACACATACAGACAGATTTAGCTCAGCAGGGAGCTAAAAATAAGTTGTTAAAATCATCCTTATGTTTTGCAGTGAATGGTGTTTCTTTACTGATTGCTGTCGGGCCAACAAATTACCTCATCTACTGTACAGCCACCGTCCCGTTCAGATGTACTCTGTTGTGTAGTTTTATTTGGTTCCTACTCGTCAAATTCACTCATATCGGCGGCAAACGAAAGCCAAACTCAAAAGCTGATGCCCTCAGGCAGATTGAGGTGACACGTTGAGTCATACTTTGGCTGATTTTCCTCCATCAGACAGCGCCTGTGCCTTCGATTTATGTATTTATTTATTTTGATGAAGGCCTCTGGAGAAGATGGGGCAGATGACTGTGGATGACAGTGTTGACGTAGCAGCTGCACGACATGTGGTTACTTATAGCCATTGTACTGTATGATATCCTCTGATTAATTTCTTCCACAGATGAATTGGATCATGACATCTTCATCTTCCTCCCTGTCTGTCAGGGAGTCATAGCAACCCCACTAAAGCAGCGTCGTCAGGCAGAATGTGATTGAATGTGAATAATGTGTGTGTGTGTGTGTGTGTGTGTGTGTGTGTGTGTGTGTGTGTGTGTGTGTGTGTGTGTGTGGTGGTGGTGGTGGGGCGGAGGATGGGGGGGGGGGTGTCGACCAATGATCACTGCCCTCTTGTAACCTCAGGTTTTGTCCAGGGTGACCACCACTCTACCTCGTCATCGTGCCTCGCAGACGCTCATCAGACACACACACACACACACACACACACACACACACACACACACACACACACACACACACACACACACACACACACACACACACACACACACACACACACACACACACACACACACACACTCTCCTGACCCAGCCATCAGAGCAGGCAGTGGACTGATAACCATACAAAGCGACAGATGCGAGATGGAGACATGTAGGAGCTCATTGACCTCTGCTCTGCTCTGGGCGCTGCGTTCGCCGGCACAAATTACCCGTCCATCCGTCCCATGCATCCTCCCAGCAAAATGAGACTGACCGAGGATCACCGCATCTCCTGCACAGATGTAGCCCACTCCCATCCTGAAATCTGACCCCTTTTCATGCGTGTGTTTGAGAGAAATAACCTCAAAGTATGGGTGAGCGTAAAGTCTTCAGGGTTTTTGCTGCTCTGGGATATTTTATTCACAAACTTTTAGCATATATATTAAAAAAAGTAGCTAAATGGAGTCCATGGTTAGGTTGCATAACTGAAAACCCTTGTAAGTAAACATTGAGCATTTTAACTTTCTACCTAAATCACCTCTGCTGTCGCATCACTGTTCAAACTCTTCGGGCCTGATTTACTAAAGGTCTGTGTGTGTAAAATCACGTGCAAACTTCACATCACCCACAAAGAAATGTCCAAGCTGATCTACTAACGACGTCCAGTGAAGATTGCCTCTTTCAAATGTGCAATTTAACACGTCGTCCATTTGGCGTGTTTGCCGGCATGCACATGTAATATTGGGCGTGTCTACCTGAACATGCAAAATACTGGGAGGGAACATGCAAATAGATCAATTTAGCACCCACAATGATATTTACTAAACCTGACAGTAGAAACAGGAGAAGTGATTGTTGTGTATTTTAGTACGACTGAAAGGAACGCGTTAATCAGGTGCGCAAATCTGGAGAGACGACTGCTCTTATTGTGGTGAGAAGGAGACGCAGAGAAATTAAAGAATACAGAGAACGTATTTTACACCTGTGGAAACATTTTTGATGCCAGAGGAAAAATGATTCAGTCATGTCATCTGTCCAGCGATGACATTTCTGAGTTATTGAATGAACTGAATGATGATTGACAGCCAACAACAAGGAGGAGCCATGAAATACCAGCAATTAAAAACACTTCTTACGACTACATTTTCCTGCCTCTGGGTCATTGCAGCGTATCGCTGCTTGGACATCCTGCCCAGTCCTGTTATTCAGGTGAGCTGTCACAGGTCCTGAATGTGTCCCGCAGAATTCACAGGTACATAATGTCCCCGAGCAGTCGCAAGACACTGAATGAAAAGTCACCTGCTCATCACAGAAAGATTTGCACCTGCTGATCGGTGTTTGTTAGAGGCGCTCATCCACCATCCCTCCTCTTTTATTTGCCAACGTTTTAATATAAGCCGGGGTTTTTTTTTCCCACCTCATATCTTGCCATCTTCTTTAATCTATTAATATTTTTGTTTTTCCCACGGCATTGACCTTCTTGCTGCCAATCTCCTTTACAGCGTTTTGTTCTTGTTATATTATTATTTATTCATTTCAATGGGATCAGACTTACTTTTCCTTTTGCGATCGTTGTGTTAGAACAACTGGAATCACTTTCACACACACAAACCCCTCATTTAAATTAGACCCTTTGAACATTAGAAGTTAGCAGCTTATGCCAATTAGAAGTTCACAGACACATGGCTTCTTTCACTATTATTTCATTATTTCAGTGACGTGTCTGGCAGCAGGAAGTCCTTTTGTGCGTGATTTAATGCAGCTATCTTTCCTAATTATGTTAAACATGCTCAAATCTTCTCGGTAACCTGAGTTAACTAACTTTGTTAGCATCAGCTTGCTTGTTGAAATGGATGTAAAGCTGCGTTCAAATGGAGCTCGTGGTTACAAAGCGAGCCGTCACGTGCGCGCCACGCTGGGCGTTCAAGTCGTGAGACAACGGCAAAATGGACGCCAAAAGGCTCGTTGCTGTCGGCGTCCAGGGGCCACAGAAGCTAACAATTTAGCAGGCGGGGAACATATTGCAGGAAATACAAAGGCATCATGACAGAGGGACAAAAGGAGGCCGTCGGGGACATCACCGCTTTCCTTACATATAATATTAAATCACAAAGTACGGCTAAAATTACAATATCTCACCAACCAAAAATGAACTTTCATGGCTTCCGTTTCTGAAAACATCCGCAAACACGTCACAACTCGTGAACTTTCTGAGGTGGTGAGATTCACCAGAGTGCAGCTTTTACATGGAGAATACAGTAAACAGTAAACACGACCCCATTTGAAGGCAGCATAAGAACTGATGCTATACCGCAGTTTACAGTACAATAAGATGACTGACATTTCATGCATTGACTATTTTATATGAAAAGTTTGAAGGAACAGATGAGAAAAACTCAACAGTAAAAGACCGGCTCGCTGAAAAATATCTTTGTTTAAAGTTTAAATATCCGTCTATTGATTTGGTTTATGGTATTTGTCTTGCTTCAAGAAAAGCTCTCCGTCTCTCTGAGGTTTCTTTAATTTCACCATGTGTCTGCTGTTTTATGGCTCACACAGCCAATTTGTCATTTCTTAACTCCTCTTGTTTGTTACATCAACCTCCTCGAAGTCAGTCATGCATAAACATTTGCAGCCGTCAATTTCATAAACTTATTTATTTATTCAAGGCGCCTTTTTTGTCTCTTTTGTTCTTGTTTCCCAGAAGTGTGTCGCAAATGGAGAAAACAGGGAGATGAGCCTCCGTTAGCGCGACAGATTTGCGACAGAAAACAGATTTCCCTGTTGCCACAGTGTGAAAAGGTCAGTGAACACACGCACACATACATTCGTCATGGCGTGAAGCGACATCAAACATCTGTACTGTACCAACACCTACATTTTCTCTGCGTCTCTGATTGTGTTCTTTTCTAACTTTCTCTTTATCTCCCACTCATTCATCGAGCTTTCTGTTTGAATGAAAAGATTTCTTCCTCTCTGACGACAGGAAAAAAAAAACCTCAGCAATGAAGTGCATCAAAGTTCGTTTCATGTCGAGCCGCAAATGCCAAGTTTTTTATTTTTTTATTCTGAAGTCTTTAGAGGAATACACTGGGTAGTTGAAACAGGCCCATTATAGATAAATTACTTCTGAAGTCATGAGAGCTCACACATCAGTCATCAGTGTTTTGATAACTGCATCCATTCAAGCTCAAACTTGAGCAACAGAATTTAAATGACTGCGGGCAAATATAATTAAATCGTGAAAAGCTGCCTTTGTTTATGAATGAGGATTTTTAATTCAAACCACATTTTTAAAAGATTGAATTATGGTATTTAACTGATACGTGACCCTGCAATGGCCCTTTCAACCTCTGACCTGGTGAGAAAAAAATAGCTGGGGAACATCTGTAACAGAATCTGTTCATTAACAATTTATTAATGTTTCACAGGTTTGACAGATTGTTGTTGTAATAACCAGTCAGGACCTATTTAGATCAGCAGACAGATACAATGGCATTTTAAAGTGAGAACCCAACAACAATCCATGTGTCAACAGTTAAAAATAATAGCAATAGTAATCAATAATTAATAATAATAAAAAAAAAAACAACCATGAATAAGTTACTAATAAACAGATTAGTCTGAGATCAAATAGTTTAGAGGAGCAAAAATAAAATATTTTTCAGAATCTGGCAGCCCAAAATAAATTATTATTAATATTCATAAAGCGTTAGTAAATGTTTTATTATGATATAGCCATTAGTTAAAACTTATAAACGCATCGTATTAAATGAGAACCCTGCAGTGACAGCATGGAACAGCAGTGTTAATGATCCACAGGGGACACGCCGGAAAAGTTTCATTCACGACGCAGACAAACAGCAAGTTGAGCTAAATGATATGTGCTCAACATTTAAAAGTCATCTGATGGTGAGATAAAGAGCTGGACTGGTGTTGTTGCTCCCGCTGGGTTAATGACTCTGTCAATATCAATTGAGTACAGCAAACACAGTGCTGTTGGCATAACAGATCACTGATCGATAAAGTGGCACATCACCAGTCACTCACTGGACGTCAGAGAGGGTGTGGGATTAATAGGTATTAGATGATGTGTATCCTTTAATAGATTGTAAATTAGATTATAAATTGTTTTGTAAATATTCAAGTTAATAATTTATCATTTAATAGTGCTTGTTCATAATAACAAAATCAGAAAAGATTATCACCTCGTCCTGTTCCAGGCTTGTTTCCAGACGCTCTCATTCCCAGTTCATTAAATACGGCTCTTTTGTCAAATAACTTGGAAGATTACATATATAAAATTACTTATTTCAACCATACACGATGTAGAAAAGTGAACGTAGCCTCATGGTCTGACAAGTGATGCCAATGCGGAAGTGACATGAGTTGCAATACCACAGATGGCCACTAGGGCTTGGCTCCAAAAAGCCTCTAGCTTCATAGACTCCCATTCAACTCGCATGAAATACCAAGTCAATGTATTTTTTCCCCAAGTTATTATGGTGACATAAGTCAATCCTTCTTAGTTTTCTGGTGGTCCATCTGAAAATAATTACATAATTAATTTTATACTAAGCCTCAAGCAGCTGAATTTGTGTTTGATTGACAGATCTGTGGTGCAGTCAGGTGTAGTGTCCTCGGGATTCCAATCAGATGGAGTCAGGTCCACCGCTCGCTCCTCCACAGCTCGTCCAAATATGGTCACTGTTAGTTCCTAAATAACAACATGGCGACAGGCGAAATGCCGAACTCGAGGCTTCATAACGGCAGTTTCTAAACCATTGAGTGATGTCACTGTTGGTTGCTGCTTGATTTCACCCCAAACTATGATCTGTTTTTTTTAACCATAAGGTTTTGGTGTGTAACATTAAACAAATTTTCACATTTGACCCAAACGCTGACATCCATCTTGTGAGTTCCCCTGAGACGGCAGCGAGCTGCGACTAACTGACAGTATGTGACGCCTTGGGATGAGAACAGGTCGTTGATATGCAGCAGGTGATAATCAAATATTCTTTCATGAACAGCAAATTGTGACGAGCTGGTTAAAATGCCTGATATTCAGTGAAATCCAAAACAAAGCTGATAGGAGAGTGACTCACCGCTGATTCATGTTGATGGTGTCTTTATCTGCTCGATGGGTAAAAAGACTCCGTTTGCTCAGACGTTGGTCGCAATTTTATAAAGTAATAAAAAGTTCAAGCTTGATGCGTTGCCCACAGGTGGCGTCAAACATCAAGGCAGCACTACAAGAAACAACAAGAACAAAGAACATACAAAAGGAAACATGAGCCTTGATTTGTCTCTTTTAAACGTTCAGTCTCCATCTTTTCTTCTTGCAGAGGAAAAAAACAAGCAAAACCCACAAAAATGTAACTAAACTTCACCGAAATTGAGATATGGCCGCTTAAGACCAGAGATTTTCCTCAGATTTGCAAAGCCAACATCTTTTGTTGACGCCACAATATCTGCGAAGCCTCTCGGCCCATCAAATATTGAAGTGATGTGCATTAAAAATGCATGAGGTTAACAATACTGTGTTGTTCCTCTGATCCGTCCACGACTGATCATCTTTAAAGCTCCCAGACAAGCAGCCGCTGGCGGAACGAACAGACGGACATCCATCAACATTGAAATGGTGTCCAGTGCAGCTTCACCCGTTACATTATATTTTATTTCTCAAGGAAAACTCTGATTTAGGACAAACAGAAAACAAAACGGCTTATATCTCTATCTTTATATCTATACCATTTATTATAGTTGACATAATATTGAAGGAATATTTCTGCAGCGCTTCGTGTTCAAAACTTTTCCTCCACATCTTCAAACCAGCCGTCGCTGTGATCATTTCTCCGTGATTATCAGCTCAAGCTGCAGATATAATTACACACCACTAGCTTTCTGCATATTTAGACATTACGCTCCATTGCATTTAACCATGAGCTCCAATTTTTCTGTATTAAATGTGCCCGCAGTTTAATAGAGATAAACACTATACTCTCTTGCTGTATATAATAGTTGAGGAGAATGACAGAAAAGCATTCGAAGTACAAATGAAGTCTTGCTTTTAATGTCCCTCTCATCTCAACCGTCCTCCCACGTCCCCACCTCTGTCGTTTTCACTCTCAAGTCCATTTCATTTCCTTTTATTCCCCTTTCCTCTCTCTCTCTTCCTCCCTCTGTAACAAAAGTTGTGAATAAGAAGCCCGATGAAGACCAGACAGACTTCATAATGGTACGTCACCATTAAAGTCCGCAGGCATACATAAGTAAAGACAAGAGTGACGGGGAGAGGTTTCCAGCTCAGAATAAACTTCATTATTATGATGATTATTCAACCTTCTTCAGAGCTGGAAATACATTTGATGTTATTTGATGTAAAATAACTGCGTGAGCCCACAATGCAACTGAAGCAGAGTGATAAGTTTTCACGACACGCTGCCATATGCCGTCGAGATTCGTCTCAAGGCTGCTGTGTTTTGACGTGTGGCGATGGCGGATGAGTCCATCAAGCCCGACCAGGACGGGGATTGAGAGATTACAAGCTGTACGGTTGTCCTCGCTGTCAGCATCGCGGAAAAGTGATGTGACGCGGCTGGGGGAGCTCTAGTGCATTTTTAAAGATTCTGTTATGGGTGGTTATGTGCGTTATTTGCATTCTCCAACACAACACGAATAATCAGTGGCACTACGGTAACATTAGATTGAAATGCTCTGGGGCAAAAGTTAAAAATTTAAGATGTTGACGCTTAACTTATTCTTAATGGAAAGTAAACATTGAGCTTGTGTTTATTTGTGGCAAAGCAAGTGATGTACCTCTGACTGGTAAATGACTTTGGGAGTTTTACAGCATAGAGTTTGTGGTAGTTGTATATTTTCTATATTTTCATTACAAACATTTAATAATCCCAAACTGGTATTAGCCTTTGTTTTAGGGCCTACGCAGTCAAAACTGCTGAATTTTTTTTAACAATCATTATTGTCAACACCCCGCCTGATACCTTGAAATCTACTAACATTGTTTCGGTATCAAAATAAATGACAGACAGGTATGATCCACTCTTGCATGATCTTTGTCATTCAATTTAAAGGCACCCCATAAAGTTTGGAGAGTAAACCAACATTTTGTTTTTTTTGACAAACTTTACTAAAACATAAATATTCCACACAGGGATTTTAATTTGAAACAGACACAGGAAGTATTCAGTTTGTACTGACACGTAATGCAGTAACTTTAACAGGGCAAACGGTAGCGGATCAAAACTAGGCTTCGAGTTGACTGAATTATTCAATACAAATGTCAATATGACAATTTTCATCATTCCATTTGTTTTTATTGGCTCTCTTGCATGACAAATGCTGAAGAGAAGATTGGATCTTAAAAAATGTAAATCAATCAACAGAACTGTGAACATTTGATCTAAGTGGCAGCGCGTCGTTACGGTACGCTCCGGCAGCACTACACCTGGTTTCATGCTAAAAACTGTTGCCAGTGTTTCTGAGCGGAGAGTCTCTGAGCCCAAAAAACAAAACAAGGACCTGAAAGAAACTAAAAAAAGCTCCATAGAACTAAGTGAGTCATTTTTTGCGGGTTTGCAAATTTTTTACATACATGTAAATATAAAATTATGGAGCAGTACAGCTTTAATAACAGAAAGACATCAAATTGTTTACAGCACTGCTACCTGTATTGGTGCATTGCTTTCACCAACTGTTGCTGTGCATCACTACACACTGCAGATGGCAAAATGATGTTTGTGTCTGTACAATGTGAGATATGAGCAAAAACAGCATACTAACAGCTCCTCCTGTGGTCAACAAACCAACTCTTTAACATGTTTTATTCATCACCGCCCTTTAGATTCAATAGTTTATACCAGACACACCAATATGATGGACGATGTTGTTGATCCTCTTGTTATACTTTTGGTAAAGTCACAGATAGGACAAACTTAAAGAAAACACATCTCAGCAGTAATAATAACTGCATAGCAGAGGCTGCCTCTAAAAAACAGTAAAGGAGGAGAAAAAACAGGTTGTCATGGAGGGACGGACGCCGTGCCAGAGATGTTATCGTCCCCGTTTTCTAATTAACAGCGCCTCAGACAGACGTCAGTGCAGATTGCGTTTGGTTTTGAGTGCTCCTTTGTCAATTTCCTCCACCTTGTCTTACATGGATTGATAATTAGCACTGGTTTAACATTCAAGCACAAGCTTCCACTCTAATGAAGATTGGCATTTCCCCACAAATAACACAAAACGTTTGATATATTTTCTTACAATTAAATAACAACTTGACTGTATTGTCTCCATATTTGGCGGACTTGATCGTGAATTGAAGGTATTTACTTGTAGTCCTCTATGAAAACAGAATTGGACATTCATGTCAGTGTTGATACATACATTTAATCTTAAGAAATAGGGCCCAGTATTAAACTACATGGACATCTGGGGACGACTTGCAGGTTTTTATTGGCCCCAGAAAAATTAATGATCCACTTAATGCTGGAAGATCCAGCTGTTCCCTGAAACCATTGGGATTCGAGCAAAATTTATTTCAGAAATTTTTGAGGATACAATTATATCTAATAACCATGAAGTTGAGCAATACAACCCACTGTCTGCGTAAGTCATTTTACTGTAATAACAGTAAGGTGAAAGGGTCCAAGGAGAGAGCATGCTGTGGGTGGCTTCTCATTTTTTAGATACGACATTTCGGGGAACTACAAAACCTTTCTGATTTAGAGGATATTCACAAAGAAGGTGTCACTGACAGGTGTTTATTTAGTTTTTTTTGTTTCTTTGTTCACAAACGATTTGTTAAGAAGAAAAAATATTTTTGGGTGAATGAACTGATTCCTTCATTTCAATACCAGTAAAGAAACTTTAAAAAATATCAAGAATTACAAGTGGATTATGAATCTATGATTTTTAGCCTTGGTAGGAGCGTGGCTTTAAGGATGGCTGTCCAGTTCACTGTTTGTCCCAGGTTGAGATATTTAAACATTTATTGGATGATATTTTGTTGGAAGTTTTTCCTGTTTCTTTTTACTTTTTGTTTTATTTAGGTAACTTACCCTCCTCTCCTTTCAGGTGTCTTGACTTCCTGCCTTCACTTACCTGTCTCCACCTTGATTGTTTCCATCTTTACATTACATTACATTTCATTTAGCTGACGCTTTTATCCAAAGCAACTTACAATAAGTGCATTTCAACCACCTGTGTTAAATTGTCCTCCCTTTAGTCTGCATGTTTCTATCAGTTCATTCTTGTCCATCGTGGTATTCGTTCCATCGGTCTCTTCCCGGTGTTCCCAGTGTTTTCCAGTGAGTTCTCCCGCTTTTGACCTTGTTCTGTATTTTTTTACTCTAAGCCTCTTGTCTCGCCCATTTGGTACCTGTTACCGTCTGCCTGCTTTTGACCACGGCCTGTTCAGGGACTCTGTCCTTGTCTCACTGCCTCATTGTTCTGATGCTACAGACTCTAAGTAAAGAGCCTAAACCTTCTTTCTGAGTCAGGTGTTTCAGTTGCCTGTTCCACAGTCTAAAACTGTTTTAGGAATATACACAATATATATAAGGAAAGCATCAAAGCATCCTCTTGTTTGAGGAGCTGTAATCTGAAAACGGTCAACATTTGTGTAAAATAAATAGCTGACAATAATCAGTTAGCAAACCTGGTTTATTTTCTGTCCATCTATTAATCAGTTTGTCAACTGATCATTTCAGTTGGAAACTTCACAAAGCCTAACATCGGCAAGTCGTGAAAGCATATGCGGTCATATGACATAATCAAATCACTCAATTGATGACAAAAAGTGAGGTTATAGGAGCATCTTCGTGTTCACTCTTCCAGTCAGATTCAGCTCTTTGGTACTCTCTCACAGAACATCACCACTTTTAGTGGTAAAAAGTGGAAAATAGGTTTTTTTCTCACTGCAACAGAAGCTTCGTCAGTTCTTCAAGGAATTTAGAAGTGTACACCCCCCTCACTGCTTGTCGATGGAGCCATCTGGGAGATGGGCGTCTTGGCTCCTCTGAGATCATCTGTCAAGCTTTAGCGCTGCCTGTGGGATTCTCTGTAGATTCAGGTTGCTTTTCTCTTCTTCTTCTTTATTTATTTATTTTTTTTACTCAGCCATCCTGTATACCACATGGCTGACTAATGGGTTGCCTGCTGAATGGATAATGGTGACTCTGCACTAGAATATGCCTGTTAACAGCCACCCTGTGTCCACTGTGCATGAATACACAAACAGAAGCTTTATGGATTTCTTTCTTCTTTGCTCTACTTTACTTTGTTTAAAGGTGAAGAAGATAATTTTACATGTATAAAATGAAGCTTTTACCTTATTTTTTACAAAAGGATTCTCTATGGCGAGAAAGAGGAAAGGTCCTGGTCAGATCCACTCATCTTACTGAGCTAACTGTTTAATGCTTTGTCACTTCTTTTTGTTGTTGTTGTAAATTGTAGTCTTTTTGATCATCAAACCACAACTTGGACTAATGACCCAAAAAAACCTAATTCAAGTGCAAAAAAAAGAGCATTTGTTGCTCGGAGGGACACAATAATGGCTTCAACTGGTGTTTGCAAAGAGACAATGTGCTGAAGGAAGTTCGGCTCTAATTTCAGACTGACGCTAAAGAAAATGTGGCGGAAATCGATAACCAATTGAGCAGCTGATCTCATGTTGTCGAGACCAACTAATCAGACATTCCCTGTAAAGTGACTACATACCATAGACGGAGAAAAGTGAGAGAGAGAGAGACCTGACATTCTTGAATGCTAATATGTGAAGAGGGTCCAGGTGTACAGGAGACAGGCAGAAGAGGTACCATCTGTTTATCCAGACATGGCATGCCAAATATCTAATATTCATTATGATTCATAGAAGCACACAAGCCTACCACGCATACTGTATTTCAGTTGGGCCTGAGGCTGTGAGCATCCATATGCAATAAGCTGGGAGCTGGATGTACCTGTCAATATGCGTGTGTGAGAGACTGGTTGTATGTGTGCCCACATAAACTACTGTCTGTATTTTAGTGTGGCTGTGTGACTAATTCCTTCATGTCAGCTCTGGTTAGGATCATTTAGTGTTTCACTGCCAGTCCTACAGTGTGATGGTGTTAAACCTGGGAAGAAGAAGTGTCCCACCATTCATAGTCATCGGTATAACAATTTATTACGAAAAAGTTTCCAATACTCAACAAAAATAAGTAGTTACAAAGCTAAATAAAGTTAATTTAAGGATATTCCTTTTGAAGTACCTGGTATGACTTTCATCAGACTATTGAATAGGTCATATACTGTATGACAATTGGATGGTATAAGCGACAGGCATACTGGACATTTGCTGTCATGATAACGGTAAAAAACACGTGGTTAATGTTGCCATACGTTCACAGTTCAGTTAGCTTTAAGCACGCACACTACGTTGTTAGGTGTCAGAAAAATCATGGTTTGGGTTAAAATGAGAATGTTACTGATGGAAAAAATAATGAACTCATCATACTTGTCAAATATTGGTCTATCTGTTGCACAACATGGTTCTATAGTCTCAGTTACAACGTCTCTGTACCTTTATCTTGTGACCTACGACCTCACTCAGTACTATCTACAAAATCAGATATACAGAGGAAGTGGGGATGACTGTCAACTGTTTGTCACACTGTATAAAAGCTGAACTAAAGGAGAAGAGACTTCGAGCAATACTGGACACCTTTCTTTGAGTGTACATGTATTTGCTCCTTCTTGCAAGAATAAATGTCCGATGTGTTTGATTTTGAATCCAGCCTCTGAGTAATTTTTCTAACAGTTACGTACGTCACATAACACATGAATTTACGTGTTATGAAAGTTGAATATGTCACGCAAGTTAACTTATTTAGGCTACGTAACAAAATGGACTTTTGTTTTCACATGGGGCATCAAAAGCGGTCTTATTGGTGAAAGTCCTGAGAATAAACCACCCAGACCTCCTCCCTAAGCAAATGTTGTCTAGATGCAGTTTGCTTGTCTGAATACAGGCTGGTGTTTCCAGACCCAAATTCACTGTGTTAATGTTTGTATCTGCACCCTCCCTTCATACTGAATCCTTTCCAGTTGTTGAAAAAAATAGCCTCCTGAACCTACTAGTAGGTTTAATAGGGACAGATTTGTAATGATAACCGCCTATTCAATAGTCTGATAACAGTTCAATTAGGTGTAGAAACGTATCCAAATAAATCTTATCTTTGAGAACCATGTCTCTATAAATGCTATACTTACTACCAGAGTACTCTGTACCTTCCAGGAAACCTCCTACAAATTCAACACAATATTAGTAGAAAATGACTGACCTAGAAAAAAAAGTTTCTGTTCACTGTAATTAGCTGATGCTGAGAGAAATTATTAAAGGGTATGTCTCACATGGCTAACTGCCTCATTGTGACTAGTTGGCAAAAAAATGTAGCAATGTTCCTTTTACATTGAGAGCTTCAAAAACAGCAACAGAAAGCAGAAAGAAACACAATAGAGGTCCCCATCTGGTCAGCGTGCTAGACAGATCCATGTCCTCTGACTGGATCATCACTGAATTCGATTCTCGGTTTATTCTACTTTCTAGTTTATTACACAACTGGTAGTTCCGACCCAGCGATCTGATTGGTCAACGGTACATTTACAACGTGCTCAAATCAGCATAAAGCATCACACCCTGCTCATCACCAGAAATATCACGCCGCCTTCTCAATGAGAATATTTGATTGGAATTGAATTTCATATAATGTGCAATAAAATGTTGTATTTACTTGTTATAGGCCTACTAATTGTGACCCATTTGTTGAAATCGGGTCTCTTTTGGTCCTTATTTATCGCTCCGACCACCCGTACCGTTACACCACAGATACTAAAACTCCTAGTGGAGGCTCGCTTCACCAATAATGTTTTAACACTTCACACGGTGCTAAAATCGTAAAAATGCATAACTCCGTTGATAATCATTTCTCAGCGGATATCTTACTTACAACGAGATTGAGCGAGCTAAGCAGTTTAGTGTTTGTATGTGCTGTATTTATTCAGTTTGAGATCTCTAGAAAGCAAAAAACTGGCTAGATTCTCATCTCTTCAGCGATGTGCAAGCGCCTTGGTCCTGACTGCATCAATTTCGTGCCAATAATCACGTCAAAGTACACCATCTCGTGTAATATTACCTAATTTACTAACCATCCCTTTTTGTTCCCATCCTTGGTACTGTCTAGTTTCCTGTTTGTGCGCCTCCCTCTTGATAATCTGTCAGTCAAACAGTACTCAGCAGGATGATGTGTCTTTTCTCCGATGCAACATTTATCTCGTAGCTCTTTACAAGCTTTCAATCATATCTCCTACTTTTTCTTTAAAAAAAAAAAATTGTTTGCTCGTGTGTCTGGTAATTGTAAATCCATTTTTGTGGACCACACTGGTAAAAATTGTTTCGTCAATTACTTTTTTCAAGGCTACAAATTAATTTTGAAGTCTTGCAAGTGTGCTGTGAAATGGAGATTTGTACAATTCCGAGACAACTGAGAAACTGTCTGCTGAAGAAGATCATGTGATGTGACTGAAAGCTCAAGGGAAGGTTTATCTTGGTTTAGGCTCAGAGACAACACAACAGAAAGTCTTTAATATTGTAGGGGGAGGTTTTGAAAGAGACTATTGTTTGCATCTGATTTCATAATACTACAACAAAGCAAAAGTTAGGTTAATTCAGCAGTTTTGGTTTCGAACAGTTTATCTATAATCTGTCTCTTAGATGTCCCCTCAGCGTTATGGAAGTGCAAGGACATCCGTGGAGTAAACATTTAAAGGGAAACAACCATATGTGCCGGTTGAGTTTACATGGTCATGAGCTCTGGGTAGTAACCGAAGGAATGAGATCGCAGTAACAAGCAGCTAAAAGGAGTTTCCTCTGCAAGGTGGCCGGAAGCAACCAACAGTGACGTCACCCAGAGGTTTGTGAATGGCCGTTATGAAGCCTTGAGTTCAGAATTTGGCCGACGCCGTCTTGCTAGTTCGGAGCAGTTTGGAGCAGGAAGTGACCATATTTGGATGAGCTGGTGGGAGTGAGCAGTGGATCTGACTCGATCTCCTTGGAAACCTGGCGATACTACATCCCGCCCACTGAGAGCTGCAACCTGACTGCACCACAGACATGTCAATCAAACAGACACACCCCCAAAAACACAGCTTTTTGAAGCTTATTTTCTAATGAATGAGGGCAATATTTTCAGATGGACCCCCAGAAAACTAATAAGTAGGAGCGACTTTAGCTAACTACACAAAAATAATCGTATATAATATTCGTAGAGACATTTTTTATTGACTTTGGATTGCTATGAGAGAAGTTGAATCGGAGTTTATGGAGCTGGAGGCTTTTTGGAGACAACCTTTTGCGGCACATGGTGATAATGCAGCCTAAGGCACCAATGCATCGGCCTCATTTTACAAATCCGGACGCTACCTCCACTTTTATATACAGTCAATGGTTCAGCCTTGGAGATAGGGTGAGGAGAACCGACATCAGGAGGGAGCTCGGAGTAGAGCTGCAATTTCTTTGCGTGGAAAGGATTCAGCTCAGGTGGTTCGGGCATCTGATCAGGATGCCACCTGGGCCTCCTACTGGAGGTTTTCTGGGCACGCCCAACTGGCAGGAGACCTTGGGGTTGACCCAGAACACGCTAGAGGGGATTACATATCCCATCTGGCCTGGGAACGCTTTTGGATTTCCCAGGATGAGATGGAAAAATTTGTCAGTGGGAGGGAAGTCTGGGCCAACTTGCTCGACCTGCTGCCACTGCGACCCGATCCTGGATAAATGGAAAAAAATGGATGGATGGGTTTCCATTATCCTACATGTACCATGCATCCATGCCTCCTTACTAATCTTAACTTTCCTCTTCATGCAAGAGTCATCAGCAGCATCTTCCTTGAGCTACACCTGCAGAAGTATTTCTGAGCACAGGACTGCATCCACCAGCTCCAGGTGCCATATAGCGAAACTGGCCCTCAGGCACACATTACTAGATGTAAACCCACTTTTTTTCTGTCCTCAAACAACCAGTGTGACATTAGGCACAAACCTTGAGTATTATCTTGGTTCAAAAAGCGTCTCGTCCCACAACCGCCCACCGAAGTCTTTCAGATTGGACAGACTGAATCCGGCTCGTTGGCTATGCTTATGGATGGTTTCCAACTTTGTGTTCCTCTACAGTGTCACTGATACTGCAATCTAAGTCATTATGCCTTACTAAATCTTTCTCTGTCCCCCTCCCTGATTCCCCCTCTCTTCGGACAGTGAATGCCCCACGCCACCCAGAGACACTTTTCTTCCGGTAATTGCCAAATTCGTGTCACATTACTGCTCTGAACCCTCACGGAGCCAACGGCTGCCAAACGCCACTAAAGCCTAATCAATTATGCATCCTGTGGGAGGGAGACAGTGAGGCAGAGACAGTGGAGTGTGTGTGTGTTCACAAATCCTTAAATCCCTGCTGTCTTCAGCATTCAACAAGTGTTTAGAAACTGGTGACAAGCCAATACAGCAATATATAGAGAGAGGAGGGAAAACTAACATTGTATGAAGAGTTAACTAATTTATTGTGTAACATAAGTGTGAGACATGTAAAAATACACGTCTGGATCCTTCTCCCATTGACTGTATGTCCCTCATTCAAATTCAGAAGAGCTGGCAGGAAAACACCACAGACCAGCAGTGACATAACAGAGCAGACACCGGCTGCGATCTGCTGCAGTCACACCTTCACTTTGTTTTCTCTTGTGTAAACTCCAGACAGTCTTTTCTTCATTTTTATGTTCATGCTGCTCAGTTGCACTAAGCAACATTTCTGGACAAAAGACAGGATGATTGGTCAGAATAGTGACCTGGTGTCTTTCCAGGCTGACGGTCAAAACAAATAGTTCCTGTAGCTGCGGCCAAACACAGTCGTTGAATTTTTTTTACTTTCTCTGTTCTTCATATTTACAAGACTTTGTGAAACTGGCATAATTTACAATATTTTACACATGTTCACCATCATAAACTGGACCACAAAGCTGATCAGGCAGATTGTCAACAGACTTCAGGGCCAGCCAGACATTTCGAAGAGAAAACAAAATCAAACAGTAAAATCAGCGAGTGCTCAGCCTCACTCCTTCCTTTAAATTTGACCAACCATAGTTAGTCTAATTAGTTCCCAAACTGTGGTACGTGAACCACTGGTGGTATGCAAGGGCCTTGCTGGAAGGCCAAACAGTTGCGCTCCAGTCCAAAAATGTGTCATACACGTCGCATTACAATGATGTAAAAATATGTTGTTAATCCATTTAAATATGTCAGAAATAAATTTTTGCCTGTGCTGAGCCATGTCAGCTGATGTTATCTCAAGTCCAACATAGGCTGATGTTAGTTCCTCAGTGTTTAGCAAGTAGAATGAGTGGGATTTCGAAATCTCTACAAGGTCCATAAAACAGTCGAGAGGCAAAGGACAACTAAGCAGCAAGTGTTGACTCTGGCATTTAAGTTGTCGCCATCTTGCTATTTTGGAGCCAGAAGTGATGCATTTGGAAGAGTTGGGTAGAAGCGAGCATTGGATGTTACTCGATCTGATTAGTTACCTGAGGGTACTATGTCCCGCCCGCAGATAATGGAAACCTGACTGCACAACATGCCTGTCAATCAAACAGACACGCCCCCAAACACACAGCGTTTTGTGGCCCTAATATCTATAATTATGGAACCATTTTTAAATGGACCGGCAGAAAGCTAATAAGAAGGAGTGACTTAAGCGAATGACACATGCCTGTCAATCAAACAGGCATGCCCCAAAATACAGCCTTTTGCGGCCTAATATCTAATTAATGACAGGATTATTTTCAGACAAACTACCAGCAAACTAATAAGAAGGAGTGACTTAAGCGAATTACATAATAATGACTTATGGATTTTTTTTTTAATTGTTTTTGTATTTCATGGGAGGAGTTGAATAGGGGATCTATGGAGACAGAGGCTTTTTGGAGTCAACCCCTAGCAGCCATCGGTGGTATTGCAGTTTAGAGTGCTTATGCATTGGCCTTTTTTTTCAGACCCGAATGCCACCTCCACTTCTATTTACAGTCTATGGTAACAACACTGGACCTGACAGGTCGGAGAAACCTTTCAATGCTCAAGTAGAGTCGGAGTTGAGCCACCAAGAAACCTTTTGTTGTTGTTATTTAGCCTTTCTGGGGGCTAATGCTGTTAAATCTGTGAATCTCATTTCATGAAAAAAAAAATGGTTGGTATTGTCAGTGGGAAGTGGTACTTTGGGAGAATTAGTTTGGTACATAGTGGTACGTTGTTTGAGAACCTCTGATTTGGATAATCTGGCTGAACTTTTGCTCTAATTGTCTGACTGCTTGTTTCTTTGCTGAACTGCTTCGCTTGCTCTGCTGCAGCAGCCATGTTTCCAGATGATCATTTACGTCGTACGGAAAACTATTAGAGTGTGGCATCTACAACCATCTGCTTCTGTTTATGTTGGCATCACATGTGTTAAACCATAATTAAGAATAATATGATAATGGAATAGGGACATGTTGGTTCACAGATATGAATATAATTTTGTGTCGTTTTGTCTTTAAGGTAAATTCATTTTCACCTTTAAAAATCTCTTAACACTGACATATTTAGTACCATCTGAGTTTAAATAACAAAGTACTTATCAGAGTTCCAACTGTGTATTGTGTGATACATAAAACAAAGTTATTATTCCTATTACTATTATTACTATTTTCCCTCAGTAAATGTCAAATGCAGTGAATTAAATGATCATCAGAGCAGATCAATAGTTGGTTACTTTTTTATGATTGTGTTTGATAGTTACAACTGCAGAAATCAATAGAGGTTTTGTGAGGCAGTTTTACACCGGGGTAATGGTTTCCCTTGTTGACAGATAATGACTGTTGCTAATATCCTTTATTGGCCAATTCCTTCCTGTATCACCAACACACACACACACACACACACACACACACACACACACACACACACACACACACACACACACACACACACACACACACACACACACACACACACACACACACACACACACACACACACACACACACACACACAGCACCAACACTGTACATCTCATACATCTAGTACACTGTGTGAGTTCATCAGTCTAAATGACAATTAGCGCGTGTTTAATATTTAATGATTTGTTTTATCTATTGGATTTAGCCTGGATGTGAGTTATGGAGCTGCATTAATGTGCTTGTCTCTGCTAAGAGGATCAGAGGAACATTGTGAGGTGGAAAAACATGTAAGAACACAATGAATTAAGTGAAAGTGTCTAAAAAACAGATGCTTAGACAGGATCAGAATCAAAATTGCATGTGTACAGAGAATTTTTAGGTGGTAAATCGTTTTTCTTCCAGTAATCACAGCAATTTATCCATTATGATAAGCAGACAAAGCCTTCAGCATGCAAATGCCCCTACTCTTAGTTTTTATTTGACCAAAACCAACCTCACTCTTTGGTTCCCACACCTCATGCTTAGACTTTTTATTAGTTTTTACCAAGCTGCAACAAACAGTGACATCGCCCATTGGTTTGTGGACTGCCGTCATGAAGCCTCGAGTTTGGCATTTCAGCTGTTGCCATCTTGCTATTTCAAAGCCAGAAGGGACCATATTTATACGAGCTCAAGGGAAGAATTGATGGATCGGATTTAATCTGATTGGGAACCCAACAATACTACGCCCTTACCACCAATAGCAAAAACCTGACTGCTCCACAGGCCTGTCAATCAAACAGATACAACCAAAATACAGCTTTTTGAGGCCTAATATCTAATTAATGATGTTTTTATTTTCAGATGAACCCACAGTAAACTAATAAGCAGAAGTGACTTTAACGAATGACATAATAATGACTCATTAATTTTTTTTTTTTTTATTGACCTTGTATTTCATGAGAAGTTAAATGGGAGTCTATGAACGGCGCTAACCTATAGTGGCCCTCGGTGATATTGCACTTTCAGGCACTTGAGCATTGACCTCACTTTTCAGACGTCCACTTTATATGCAGTCTATGGTTTTTACTTCCTACTGTTAATGTCCTCAGATTGCAACCAAGTGAGTCCTATTTAATTGTAAATATGTCATGGAAAAATGTATGCGAGAGGAGATCTTTTCATTTACCTCTTTGTTGAATAAAAAAAGAAATATTGCCACATAGCTATTGCAATCGAGCTGGTTTCTAGGTAAAAGTGGGGCAATAAAGTCATCGTAGAAATCTTTTCACGGCGTGACGCCTGTGTATCCTCAGTGGGAGTAACCTATAGCCACTCTCCTCTGTCAGCGGTGACACACCACAGGTTCATTTATAATTCAGTGCAGAGACCCCAGCAGAGCCACACGGATAGCTTTTCCTGCAGACAACACTGCAGCGGAGCCACAATCAGAAGCCTCTTACGCTCCTCTCAGTCCACGTACGCCGATGAGTAAACATGCAGACGCACGTACGGGTGATGATGACATTTTCCAGCTTGCGGAGGAGAGCGGGTTAACGGCATCAAAACTTTCTGTAGGCAGCTGCTGGCTGCTGTGTTATAAACAGGCTTCAGCTTTACCCTCCTGACTGCTGGATCTTCTTGTATAAGCCCTCCACTTCTCAGTGACTCACGCTGCATTTTCTCCAAAAGCTTTTTAATTGCTTGGAGTTTAGAAATGTGGCATAATTTAATGAACCTTTATCAACTTAATTGGATCCAAAATATTCACAAATATTTAATGTAGCAGCTGACGGCACACAACAGACACACGTCAGACACACATGCTAGTCAATATGTTCACAATGACTTACACAATACCTGCATGCTGACTCAGGCTTTAAGCATGTCAGAAGATTATTTATTATGTTGACGTATTTTAGTCTTTCCATAATTAAAACATCATTGTGGTTTCATTCAGCTCTCCTTGATTGGGCATCTTGCCTAACTGCCTGTCAAAGAAGTACTGATGATTAGCAAGACTCATGATAGCCTTCCTTCATCTAAAACTGTGGTTAGTGGTTTTAAACTGCAGGATAGGATGCACACTTGGTGAGCTGCGGGGCCAAAAGGTCCGGATACTTATTTATAAAAAGCAATCCTCATATTTATCTGGACTTTCCACCGAGAGAAAAGACAATCTCTCCTTCTCCTGGGTTGTGTCCCCCGATGCAAACCCTTTTCGAAATAAGAAAGCGATGCTGTTACACAACAAAGCCTGAAGAGAAGAGGCCAAAGTTCACGACACTCAGGAGAAGTGTGCAAGAATGGAGCTGCGGGCGAAACACTCACTTCTCTGTGCAAATATAAATATAAAATCCACATTGCTTCCCTAAATATTTATCGAGAACAAAATAGCACTGAAGGAAAATAGACCACTGTAGCACTTTACAGCATATGTTCCCTTAAATGTGACATTTTTGCCACAGACTCCCCCTCCAAGGTGAGCCTGCCATTGCTAACGGTGGAGAAAAAAAAAAGTGTTTTTCCATTTATGCCTGTTTGACATTATGCGATTTGACTGCTGCAGAAGTCACGAAGACACGTAATATATATATATATTTATATGTATATACCGTATATGTATATATAAATATATAATGTTTGCAGATGAGTCAAAAGCAACACGGTGTCAAACTGTCCTGACTTGACTTCTAATCAGAAGCCTCTTTTTGTGCTGACCTTTAAAATGAATGACATGGAACTGATTTGAATGTTGTTGAGGGCTCCACTTAAAGCGTGTCAACGTCTGAAACATGTTGATGAAGCCATTCAAAATCGACCTTTCCCACATTGAGGTGGAAGCTAATCCAAAAACAGACGTGTCTCTGTGTATTTAGGGAAAAATAATTTTCATTCACTTTAATAGACAAGAAAAACACATTTTATTATGATTATGGACACCCTGAGAGAAGAGAGCATGAACATACTGTATGGATCTTATATCATATGACCAACATAAAGTGGGATACATTCAAACACAACATATCAGTCAAAAGATGATAAAGTAAGAAGTTCTAGCATGCTACAACCTATTTTTCATGTGATTGATGTTAGTGGACAGGTAAAAGCTGCGTCAGGCTATCATGAGCTGGACACTAGTCGGACTGCCCCCCTGAAAATCTAATCATCCATCTGAGACCCCCAGTCCCCTTCTTCTAGGTGAGCAGTCAATTATTATTCATTTACAGTTATTTCCATGTGTGATAGCTACTTTGGTCCACAGTGCAATAATGGTTCCTAAAATTTGACAACCCAATCTCAAACATCGGCATCTAAGATTTCTCAGTTTTAGAGTTGTTATTGTAAAACTAATCAAGTGATTCATACATAAACTTTAACAATCTGTAAATACATGCATGTTTTCAGACAATGCATCTTGCTATAAATCTTGAAAACACACCTTAATTACCCATACTGAGACTAAGTCCTCTCCATTGTGTTAGGTGTTTTTCAGAGTAAAAGTAGAGAAAAACACTCTTTCTAGTACAAAGCATAGAAGACAAACTACAGACTGTGAGACCAGAGACCATCGTTTGATATCTGAAAGATTTTGAGAAATCAAAAAAAGAATGTAAAAAGGCTTCATGAGCTGTGTGGAGGTTTTGGCTTGAGAGTGACTCTCCAAAAGCTGGTGGAGCAATGTTTTCATTAACACTAATCAATAGCATCGACCACCCTGAGCCCCTCTGCGTAACAGGTAAACTTTACTTACTGTTAATCACTAAGTGATTACAAAGACCAGACGCACACTCCTTCCCTCCCTTCCTCTGTTATCTGAGTCATCCTTCCTCCTTTTTCTTGCTCGTCTTTTCTCACTTCTCCACCTGTCTGCATCATGCAATCTCACAGAGAAATGTAAAGAGGCCTCTGTGTCCTTTTGGAGGTCATTTAAATTTCTTTCGGTGAATTAACATGACACAGAAAGGGGAACAAAAATATAAATGAAATTGTTGCTCTATTACAACACTTGTAGTTTCCACTTTGTGCCTTTTTATGTCAGTCAGAAGAGCTGGGAGAAGTTACATGATGAAAGCCTCGAGAACCAGAAGATTTAAGCAATTTGCACATGATAATACATGTGACCATCTCCATCATAATGGCTCTATTGCTGCTGTGAGACAGGTTCGGTCTCATCAACCTGCAAGTCAGAACAATTGATGGGAAGCACACAGTGTAATAGGTCTCCCTGCCCTGTCCACACTGGTGCATGATCTCCAGGGAGATTCATTCGCACGTGATATCGCCCCGCGGCCCCGCAAAGAAAATGAAGAAGCTTCATGTGTGGAAATGAATCCTGCACACATCCAGCAGAGATGAAAAAAAAAAAAATCTCCTTTAATACCTTTTCCTTCTTCTTCTAGGTTTCTGTTTTACAAAGACTGGAATAAAACCAAATTGATCTCGATATGTGGGGTCGAAGAACAGGCTTCTTTACAGGAATGGTAATTTAAATAGAAGAGGTTAGGAAACAGAAATCTGCATGAAAAGGGTGTGTAATGAGCTTTTATTATTCCTGGCCATGCAGCCTGTGTATGGCTGGACATATCTTTAGCCATTGTTTCCCTCCATGTATGTGTGTGTGTGTGTGTGTGTGTGTGTGTGTGTGTGTGTGTGTGTGTGTGTGTGTGTGTGTGTGTGTGTGTGTGTGTGTGTGTGTGTGTGTGTGTGTGTGTTTGTTTGTTTGTTTGTTTATGAAGGGGTAGCGTCCTCGTCTGAATGCAGCAGATGGTCCAGATGTCTTCTTCGCATCGCACTTGAAACTGAATTCATTGGTACTCGAGTGGCGTTGGACCACCTCTGTATCCACACACCACCAGCTCCGAGCGCATGTTGGAATTCGGCCATAAGCAGAGTGTGCTTGAGTTGTACAAGAGCAACCCTGCTGACTCATGTGAGTGTGTGATTTCAGCACAAAACTTGAGGTGAGGATGCGGCTTTCGATCGTTCCATGGAGAGGATTACTGACGTAGGCGGCTACTGAGGGCAGACTATACGTGATGTCGTGCACCTTGTCAAGCATGGCGGCTGCTTGGCCTGGAAGAAGTTATCTGTGCAGCAGGTTGCTATGAGGGTGGTTAATGAGTTGAATTAGTCAACTGAGATTCTGCAAGTCAATCAATCTTTTTCATTTTAGGTTCATGGTTATTTTACACACAGACATTGAACCCTCCTCACAAACTGTTAGAGTGGGAACTTGAGGTGCTGAAGGTGCTGAAGGGGAACCACGGTGAAGTCACAGCATTACGCCGAGATTAAGGTTCAGAGTGGCAGCAAATTCGATGTCAGGTCAATCCATCCCTGGAGCAGGATGCTGGGAGTGTGCCGCTTTGGTGGCGGTGACAGGTTACAGGGTCATCCGATCAGGACTGGCCAAGACCAGGAGGTGCTCCCTGACTGCTCTTGTGCCTGCCGGCCGCAGCCTCCACCAGGGGAGGTCTGTGGGCGCAGATTGGGGTGACGAGAGGCGGATTCACACCAGTAGGTGTCCCAAATTTGATATGGGATTACATTGCCTATTCATCCCTTGTCCTGCATCCTACATATTTAGACTATGTCCCACATTTTGATTGGCTCTAGGTTTTAAGTGTCAACACTGAAGGACAGATGCTCTTTTAGAGTCTGTTTTTTGTCCAAAGGTTGTGAAGAAAGCAGGAAAGGGTGTTAGTCTGTCACCATCTTTTCAGCCAACGCTACTTCAACAGAAAAAAAAAAATTCAAGTCACCACGAAGTCACATCTAAGCAGCAGAATATGATGAAATCGAACACAAAGAAAATGAGATGCAGCCACGACCAAGACTGGAAATGACTTCTAACTGGGTGAAGCTGATAGAAGGTGATCCTCAGAGTTTGTTTTGCCTTTTTCCCAGAGTTATGTCTCATATCCAGAGAGAAGAAGACATCGTGAAGCAACTCAGTACATGGGAGTCTCAAAAGAAATGTGTAGAGATGTGCTGATCTGTGGATGGATTCCCACTGCAGCCCTGAGATGATTGCCAGACAGATAAGCAAACAGCAGCTGAAATAAGTTACATTTACCACACTATGGAGCACTTTCAGTCCGACAGGTCAGCAGACTGTTGATACGTGGGTCAACCTAGCACCACAACACCATTTACTCTGAAACTTGAGCTTTCTATTATTCTTGCTGCGACTTTGTGTGGGAGTTCGGAAAGTTGCATTCAAATGAAATACATTTGTTTAGTCCTTCACATGCTAAAAGCCTAACCTGTACCTCGCATATTGAGTGAGTTTATTCTCTAAGTTGGAGAGACATACCACAGCTTTAGACAACCTCTCTGCATTGGTAATGTGTCTCTCACATCAATTCTTGTTGAGATCTGGTCACCCTCGTCTCCGTAGACCAGCTCAGAAGCAACGGGGAGAACAACAAAGAGCTACACTATACTCCAAAAGGGGAGCAGGCGAAAGACACTCGACAATCTGGAGACACATGAGAGCGCGCTGAGGATTTTCAGATTGCCAGAAGTGAAACATAGAAACAACAAGCAAATAACTACTTGAAATTCTTAATGAACAGCCAAATCAAATTAGACCGACAAAAATCGGGGTGTCTTTTACAGCCCTGTGGAGGGTGACCAGGTACACTGCATCGTTCCAAGTACACTGCATCGTTCCTTTTCCCGCATCCCACATTTGATACGATGTGCCATATTTTGATTGGCTTCCCCAAAATATGGCTTTTATCCAATGGCTCTGAAGAAAGCAGGGAAGTCTGTCATCATGTCAATCAAACTCTGCTCGTGGGTCAAGTTCAGGTTAGTCTGTCACCGCTGTGCCCAACGTGGAAAATAATGAGTCAAAAAGTCACAAGCTATGCAAATTTTGGCAGAATAAAATGGAAGCTAATGAGGAGATGCAGCCACAACAAAGACTGGGAAACTTTTATCTGAAGCCAGTGGAATTTGATTGTCAGAGAGTTTTTTGCCAAACTTATTTTTCAATTTCACACGGCGGTGAACACGACCTGAAGTGACACAGTACATGAGGGTCTCACAAGAAACGTGTGGGTCAAGAAGAGACACGGCGATCTGTGGACACATTCCTACTACTACAAACCTAAAGATGACAGCCAGACAGATAAAGTAACAGCAGCTGAAATAACTGTCTACCACACTGTGCTGCCCGGTCGTACAGGTCAGCAGACTGTGGTAAATGTCATGTGGTTGGACAAAAGCAACGGCTATAACTACAGATGTGCTCGGACATCGAACATTTATTTTAGGTTCAGTTTGTGCCAAATTTTTGATGAAATGCAGTCGTTGGTTTTGGGATGAACTGAGTGAATAGAAGTTAACAATGCCTGCGGATTTGCTTACCGTGGTCCTACTTCAGTTCAGTATGTGGTACTTGAAAAGTCTGAACAACTTTATTAGTTTTTTATCAATGGTGTTTAGAAAGCACAACGGTGTCATGTGTCCATATCTGTTGTTGTAGAAAATATAGGCAGAGTCCCTTAAATTATAAGAGCAGGAAAACCACTGAGTGAGATTCTGTTTGATTTATGATCACATTTAATGTGTTCTGTTTCATTGTTCGCAGTTAAGTCAGATTCGCTGTTGATGAGAGGAAGCACTGAAAAGAAAATATGAGTGCATGCAGATTTTCACATAAGACCATAGGAACTGTGATGCTTTAACTTCTTTTTATGCTAATTGTTTAACTTAGCCTTAAAGTTGGAAAAGTTGCATTTGAATAAAATATGTCTGTTAAGTCACATGTTAAAAGGCCGACCTGAATCCTGCCATGTCTATTATGTGTTTATATTTGAAGTTTAATTAACATATGAAAATGTAAGCATGGTGGCTGTAGCCTCCCGTTTACCGTACAGATGTGAGCATATTTCCACATAAAGACTGGATGCAAACAGCTGAGCTGGGTCTGTCCAGCATTCAAAATATGCATACTATCACCTCAAAATGGAAAAAGAAAACAAACAGAAATATAAAAATGGCATTTTGATGAGTTATGTAATCTCGTGTTTTTTTTTTTGGCAAACACCAGTAGAAGCCATTATCAACCTAAACAACCCTGTCTGCCAGCAAACACTACGGAGGTGCTCCAGAGACATGCAAAAAGTGATTACCTGTTCAGTAACCAACGTTACTAACTAACGTTTCACTTTTTATTTATATATTTTTTTAATTGATATAAATGGCAGTCTGGATCTTTTTTTTTATTTATTAAAATTTTTAACTAATTGTTTTCATTATTTTTCTGTCTAGTTCCACCAAGTCTTTGTATGTAACACACACACACACACACACACACACACACACACACACACACACACACACACACACACACACACACACACACACACACACACACACACACACACACACACACACACACACACACAGATATTCTTATAGGCGCTAACAGATGGGTGTACAGTATGTAATGTTCCTGATGACATGAGGCTCCTGCTGAGCTTGAAATTGAAACGCATCAATGCACGCAGCACCTTGGCCTGCACGAGGAAGAGCTCATGAACAGGTCGACAAGTTCATTAAGTAAAACCATCAGGTCACGGAAATACGTGAAGGATCTCCAAAATCTACCTTGTGGGTAAAAACAGTCCTCTGAGACTGGATTAAGGAGCTCTACATCGCCACAGAGACAGATGCTTTACTAGACCTTTGCATTATTTAGTGTTTACTAACTGTATAGCCAAATGCCCCCGGCGAGGGGTCTCTCACTGTCGCTATTTGTAATTGCATATGTCAGTTTGGTTATCATCTCCTTTTGAGACCAATTAGATACTTTAAGAAGTGTAACCGGGTGGTAACATCCATAGTTTAAATATACTGAGTGTGTAGGAACTGAACCCCAGTAATTTTCCGCTGTAGCAGTGCTGTTGTAGATATTGACATTGGACAGCAGGGGGCGTAGTTTTACCGCTTCACAGAGCAGTGTGCGCACTGAGATGGCAAAGGACGCTGAGGAAATACAGGAAGTACAACCTAAAGCGCTCTTTTGCACTCTTGTCAACAGTGAGGGAATTAATGAATAATCCTCTGTTAATAAGTGATTATTTAGCAAAATACAGCAATATGTTGGTTCATTTGTGTATGATGCACTGATCCAAATCAACATTTTGTGTAATTGTTGGTTTAGGATCGCAGATGATTGTGGAAGGTGGATGTAGCATGTGTGAATTAGGTAGGAAACTGTTTAATCATTTTTCATGAACTAATGTTTTCTATTCAACTTGGCTAATGTATTTTGCTTTGTGGACACATTTTGTTTCCTATATTAGCTGAAATAGTCTCTGAGTATTGAATAGCAGTTTTGCAGGGCAGTGATGTGAATGTCCTGTTAGAGAGGTGCCATTTTTGTGTTATTTGTGTCGTATTTGTAACACGTATTTGTTCAAGTGCTTAAGTGGTGAAAACACAGTTGCTAAGCAACGTGGATGACGTCTCGAAGCCACACAGGCTAACAAGTTTGCAAGCTAAGATCAACATTTTCCTATTATCTAAGTTATGAGGGAAAACTCTACATGACTAAAATTGCAATATATTAGCTTAACATCCAACAAAAATGAATTTCCATGGCCTCTGCCATATCCATAAACAGCAAACACGTCACAACTTGTGAAATCGAGGCTTATAGGTAATTTCTCACGAGTTCTGACGTCGTGAATACCACAAGAGGGGGCCGAACATATGGACTCATTTGAACGCCTCGCTAAATTAATCCTATCAGTCCAGATGTGTGTTGCAGAAATTGAACTCACTGGAGTGGCGAACTTTAGCTCGCCCACACTGACAGGTGAGAGAAGATCATGTTCAACAGGTCGCCTCGAGGCTGCAGCCAAACCATATCTCAGCCTCTCATAAAATATCTCATAAAAGTGAACGCTGACAAAAGCTCACAAACACACATTTCACACACATGCACGCCTCCCACACCACATGGTTAATTAGTTATAATTTGAACGGCCGTGACCTCCTCTCCTACACTCATGTCTTGTGATGGTTCCCGCAGAAAATGTCTCAGCATCCTCAGCGAGCGAGAAAGACGGTCAAGACTGGAGCAAAAGCATGAATGCGAAAGTAAAAAAATGGCAGAGCGAGGTGACGTGATCGAGAGAGACTCGTCGTGCCCGAGTGACAGCTGGGAGTTGTGGCTCAAAGTCTGGCAGGCAGCTTTGAAACTGGCAGCCAGAGGTGGCTGAATTGAATTTTGGGCGTTTTAATACTGTGAAATTTTGCAATATGCTGTCAGCAAACATGGTAGAACAGGCACACAACCTTGCTGGGTTATGATATCTAATACCATCACGGAGATGAGAGCAGCCTTGTTTGGACAGAGCGCCCTCTCACAGCTGCTTCACGCAAAGATTTAAGAGTGAAGGTGTTACTTAGCAGAGACGAGCTGGATGATATCAGCATGGCATCTGGGCCACATGATTTCTGCAGCTTTCATAAGTGAGATAGACTGAACGTAAATATTTGAATGCAGGAAGAAGAATACAGGGTTCCTACTCTCACTCAAATGTCAAATTCCCTGACAGTCACTGACCTAAAAGTTGAATTTCTAAGACCTATAATGAACAGAAAAACAGTCACCTTTGTGCTGATCAGACGAAAACCAGCAACACTACTCTATTCCCAGCTTTATGTACTAGTTCACAAACTTAAAGTTTTCTTAACTTCTTAAACAACAAAATGAGCAAAATATTCCTTCACAAATGGAACAAAATGAATGAATTTACTCCTCTACTGGGCTGCAGCAGAGCAGTGATGGGAGCAGCATGCTACCTACTGTTGTAACCCTCTCCCACATGTTAATAGATCAATAATAGTTTTACAAACTTTACATCTGGCTTTTCTGTTTTTGACTCTTAACAAATACCTTGTAGCCAAAGTTTTTGAAATTTACATTTTCTTGCATGTTTGCCTTCATTAGCAGCTTACAGGAAAAAGCACATCTTGACTGAAGTGATTGTTGACGAGCGGGAAGGATGATAAAACCGCTCTGAAAACAAGTTAAATAACACTATATAGAAAAATACTTCATGCTGAATATTACATTTATGCAATAAATGGCATCTAATATTTAAACCCGCTACAAATAAAGTTCCATGATATCCCATGAATTGGCCTAAAATATTATGAGATCCCCTGACTGTTCATGTCTGCAATAAACTTTTTATGATTCCATGATATCCCAGAAAGTCCATGAGCAGCGGGAACCCTGGGAATAACATCTCCGGAGGTGGAATACAATGACGATTATTAAAACAAGTGTTGGGGGTTTTCATGTAACAAGTGTGCGGATTAAGGGCACAGTCTGTAGTTTTTGATCATAAATTTAATCATCAGCATGACCTATATTTAAAACTAGGTACAGGCCTTTCAAGCAAATATACTATTCGAAAATTGCTTCGAACTATTCGACTATTAATCGTCTATTCGCTCCCCCCTCCAGAGCCTGTTAGCAGCGTTATTCTTCTCCTTATGTTGTTTAATTGCGGCTGTCAAACAGCTTTTGGGTGCACAACGGCCATCTTCTGGTGGGAGTAACGCATTACAACCGGGCGCCGGGAAATAAAGAAGAGTGATAGTAGCATATAGGCCTACTAATCTTTTTTTTTTAAATATGATAATAACTATTTGAAATCATGTCCCATCCCTGCTTATTTTTTCTTAGCCACCTTCAGGGCATTGATACAAGCTGAAAACACACGGATAAATTAGCACCACTTTGAATGTTGAGTGTTGAATGTTAGCATGTCTTACACATCCAGCAGCCACCGTGCAGCATTACATTCATTTGGATTAATGCTTCTGTCCGTTTGACAGATGTAAGTCCAGTTTTCAATTTTCATTTTGTTGCTGGGGGAAACTGTCATGTCCAGTTGGTTTATCGTAGCTCTTTGCAGTTGCCCGCGTCAGCTGTGAGTTAGAATTGTAAAGTTGCTGCCCTAAAACCAAAACAATGCGCTGAGAAATGCTCAGTAGAGCTGTCATCTCAGGTAATCGTGAGCTTGTCACTTTGAGGCACCTTTTTCACATTGAACACAATAACCTGATCAAATATGAAAAGAAAAGATTTCTGGAGCAGCTTCAAGTATCTTGTAAACGTTTTTCTAACTTATGATTCAAAGTGAATATAACTTGAGGACTGTTTGGACAATAGAGATGATGAGCAGTTAATTTCTTTATTACATCATCCCTTTTTATTTAGAGTATCAGGACACTCATATGTTTACATGCAGCTTTTAAGCTCACTGTCTTTCTCTGAACATCTAAACTGCAGATATGTTTGATTGGGGAGTAAATTGGGGCTTTAAGCACGACATTCATCTGCACTGGCAACGATAAAAAAAAAGTTAGTGTCTCTGATTCTAGCTGAACCCCGGTGATTGTTTTATTTTTATTTATGTAGCAGCAAAAATGCAATTCATCTATATTTTATTGAATATCAGCACAAAGTAAATACTGATCACGATGTTGTGTGTGTGTGTGTGTGTGTGTGTGTGTGTGTGTGTGTGTGTGTGTGTGTGTGTGTGTGTGTGTGTGTGTGTGTGTGTGTGTGTGGAGAGCAGCTTCACACTCCTCTCCCTCTCAGATCTGTCACTAATTTATCTCCTCTAATTAGGCCACAGCATTAACAGGATGTGTATCCCTCCCCTCAATGGTTCCCCCGTGCATGTTAACCTGAGTTAACCGCCTCACTGATGCTGCAGTCTCTTGTCCACATTTTCTCAGCAGGTTAAAAAAAAAAAAAATAAAAAGTCCCATCATGCATCAGCGCACCTTCAGCTCATTAATAAAAACGTTAAATCACAGCAGCGGCTCAATAGCTGTATTGACTCCGGCAGGCTGATTTGCTGCTACACCTGCGTGATTGATGAGGCGGGTCCCTGCGTGGTTAGAGGAGGACGGAGCAGCGGTGAGAGACAGCAGGTGGACGGTGGTGGAGATGTCTCACTTCCTGCTCCGTCACCTGGTAAATGAAACAAAACTGAAGATTCTCATTTTTGCTTCCGCCCACTTTTTAAGTGTGAGCATCCACTGACATCCACTACACGTGTGTTCAGATACTCACGCCTACACACGCGTGACCACACAGCACACACACACACACACACACACACACACACACACACACACACACACACACACACACACACACACACACACACACACTGGATTTTTCTGGAAGGATAAAAATATACTCAATTGAAGCAAAAAAAATGATGAATTTTTGAATATTTCAGCAGCAGTTTGAAGCTATTCTTTTGATTAATATGATTCCCTAGTGCACAGAAACATTTACTATAACACTCACATGTCACACATTGTTAATGCAAGTGAAACAGGCAGCTCCTAATTTATGGTAAGCAAACACAATAAAAGTGAAACACAGTGCTGGATGGTTGAGGCTGTAACAAATGCACTCATAAGATTAACAACCACACACACACACTGAGGAATACACGGGAAGCATACTGAGGCAACACGTGCGCACACACACACACACACACACACACACACACACACACACACACACACACACACACCACACACACACACACACACACACATACACGGGAAGCATAGAGGCAACACACACTCAGAGGGTGCTGAGCGGGGAGTATAAAAGGGGCATCCTTCCCACTCCACAGAGAAGTCTTCTCCTCCCTCTCACACACTCCTCCAACACGCTGAACCTCGTTTCTCAAGGTAAGAAAACCACTTTATTTTTGTTTATTATATGACAGAACAGAGATCAATGATTTTTATGTGCTAAGACTTTTTTTTTTTTTACTTCATAACGAGAGAATTCAAACACCCATATTAACACAAAGCCAATTCTGTGACATTTTTTTGCAACTTTTAAAAGTAATATTTATGAAAATGCTTCACATTTTTTCCCCTTTAATGTACAATTCATGACAACTTAAGTCTTACATTAGAATAAATTTACTCTGATAGCAGCATCATATTTTATAAAATAATTTCCGGAGACGTTTCCTGAAGTAGAAATGAGAAATTCTTTTCAAAGTCAGTTTGACCGGTTGAAATTGCGCTCCTGATACCGAGACCCGGCTATCGGCATCGACCGAAGCTGTTGAGCAGCGTGCTGTGCCCCTGGACGACATGTGTGAAGATGCTGCACTGATTCACGCGCCTCTCGTGGAGTCAGCGTGATCGTTAGCTGTGAAGGAGCAGTTGTCTGGCGGGTGGCAGAGGGTCTCGTGGTTGTAGTTTCTCAGTGTGGAAGATTACAGTCGAGTCGTTGGCTGTAAAACCCAAACTGGACTGCAACTAAAAAAAAAAAAAAATCCTTTCTTAATGAACTTCCCCTGCGTGCTCTCCTCTCTTTCTGTGTTTCAGATGACTGCAGGTCTGTGTGTGTGTGTCGTGCTGGCAATCCTGTGTACGAGCTGTTTGGGGCTCCCTTTCTCCTCGCAGCCCTTAGACGAGGGCCAGCGCTCCATCTCCGCTCCTTTAGAGGGTACGAGTGAGTCCGCGCAGGTAGAGCCTCATTCATGAATAGCAGTGAGTCTTCATATCTGACATCTGTGTGTTTTCTCTGTGTGCGTCGAGCAGCTCTCCTTGAGGCGGACACCCACACCTTGGGAGAGCCCCACCACCGACACAGGCGCTCGGGCCCCCAGCTGAAAGCTCTTCCTCTGGCTGAGGACGATGCAGACTCCCGGGCCAACCTCAGCGAGCTGCTCGCAAGACTCATCTCCTCCAGGAAAGGTGTGTGTGAGGAGCTCTGCATGCACCTGCCACCTTGAAGCTTACAGGGGAGGGTAGATGAGTGTGTGTGTCCAAAAAGAAAAACATCTGGCAACAACAATATTTGTATCATATGTTCATTTTCAGACGAGTGCCCCTTCCTGCCTCTCGCCTCCCTTCAGACCTGCTAATTACTGGAATTAGTGCACAGCCAGCTTTGTAAAATGAATTAATGGCTCTGAAAAGCTCTTGTGGTTTGGAAGAGCGTGTATTAGCGCGTGCAGCCTTCCGGCCATTCCCATCATACCGACTTTTTTCACTTTTTTTTCCCTCCCATCTGACTTACGATCGCTTGACTGTTTCTTTTCTTTCTTTCTGTCATAGTTCCTTAGTTTCAGCGCTCAGATCTCTCTGACAGTGTGACATGACAGGGGAACACACACACACACACACACACACACACACACACACACACACACACACACACACACACACACACACACACACACACACACACACACACACACACACACACACACACACACACACACACACACACACACACACACACACACACACACAATGTCAGCATCTGAATTTTCCACTTGACTTTCAGACATGGAAACTGACTCTGTGTGTCCATGTGCGTGATGTCTCGTTGTAGAACAGCCTGAAAAAGGCACGTTTCCACAGACGCTCAGAAAAACATCTTAACACGGGTTAGAAACAGGCAAAACATTATCTGCATGTTTAATCAGCAGTTTATTGATAAAAACAACATATTAAAATTGCCTTCCCTTGGCTTTACCATGAAACACAAAGATGCATCTTAAATGTATCTGCATATTAAAGCTGTAAAGTTTATACTTTTTGCTGCTGCATAATATTCAGAACAAGACAAACGCACTCTGAAGTCAGACAGTGAAATCTTCAAAATGTCAGAGGGCACAGTGAAATTAATATGTAATACCTCGGAGAGTGCATGTTTTTGTTCAGTGGAGTGTGTGCGTCCGTGGGTGTCGGTGCCCGCTGTTCACTTGCATGTTTCGGTGTAGGAGGTGTCGTTGTCGAGCCTTCTGCGGCCAATCTTCTCAGCACACCAGGGAGCTGAAACGCTGTGTTTATGTGTGTGTGTGTGTGTGTGTGTGTGTGTGTGTGTGTGTGTGTGTGTGTGTGTGTGTGTGTGTGTGTGTGTGTGTGTGTGTGTGTGTGTGTGTGTGTGTGTGTGTTGCGGAGGCGGATGTGGGTTGGAGTGAAAACTGCATCTCTGCGAGCGCACAATTGATTATTAAACGGAGAGGAGCACTGCCTCACTTTCCTTGGACTAAAAAAATAAATAGAATCAGAGATCAGAAGTGGAGAGATGTTTTGCAAGATGTGTATGTGTGTGTGGGAGGGATGGGGGGGTATTTCAATGTAATGGGTGGAGAGGAAGACAGCAAGGCAGGATAATAGCATGCTGTCAGTCTAAAGTCCAGCTTTCTTTGGTACATCCCCTTTCTTTTGGCCACGTGTGTGTGTGTGTGTGTGTGTTAGAGGGAGAGAAGCACTACTAAAATGGCCAACAGCACACCAGCTTCACAGCAGTCATCTCAAAATCAAATCATTTTAAAACCCCAATCATCACAGAATTAAATTTTGTGAGCACTATTTCCACTGAAAGGTGTAAAAAACCAAATTATAAAGGCTGTAATTTGGTTATGAATTCACCTCATTTGCAATGTGCCATTTTAGGGCAGAAAATATGGCGAAAGTGATTAAATTTTCGGATATTAAAAATATCAATTAGTGAAAATGTATTTCTAGTGCTGACTCTGGTTAGTTTGTGAGAGCACCATTTGGGTCCAGTCTGTTTTAAAATGTGCCTCATTTGAATATTTTCAATACAAAAATTATGTTTTAGTCACTAAAGTCCTCTCAGCTCTCCTAGTGTCTGATCAGAGCAAGAGATCAAAAGTCACGTCCTCTTCACTCAGAGGAATCCTAATTTCACTCATCCTGTATCTTCACCCTCACCTCTCCTCCTCCTCCTCCCCTCCTTGCAGGCTCTGTGCGTAGAAACTCCACGGCGAACAGCAAAGGAGGCGGACTGAGCACCAACCACCGGATAGCAGACAGGGACTACTTGGGCTGGATGGATTTCGGCCGCCGCAGCGCAGAGGAGTACGAGTACTCCTCATAAAGGGAGGCGGGGAGTCACGGCTCATACCTCTTCCTCCTCCTCCTCCTCCTCCGTACGGGCACATGAGAAAAAGAAGAAAAAAAATCCCCACGCAAGCTGGCTCCTCACTGTCTCACAATACGAGTCTATTTATGATGTATTTGTTGTACATTTGTTTGTAAAACTGTAATAACGCAATATACGTACTGTATGCCAAAATTTTGCAGAAAAGCTCTCATTGTCCACGGTTCGTTTGTTTCTGGTTATCTCTGGTTTCTTTCTGGGTTGGTTTTTTTTGGGTGGGAAGGACCCAGGTGGTGTCAGGGTCTGTAGAGACTAACTGGACTGAATAAAGATGAGAATTATCACCCTGCATATTAATTCTTCCAACACAAAGCATGCTGCTTCACTTAGACCCATTGACATCCATTAGGTGCATTCATACGGTAGATGTGTGACAGAACGGCTGTCACGCCTCCTTTCTGCAGCCTCCTGAGCCTTCACATATGACATCATGAGCATGTGTTAAAACCCATTACACACCTCTAAGTACACACACAGCTGCCAAAAAGTCATTGTGACAGTTTATGAAGGCAAAGACCTTCTGAATATAAAAGAAGATACAAAATTATCCTTCCACATACTTAAATCAGTCATAAAGTCTTTACTTTTAATTTGGAAAAATACCCTCCGGTTCATCTTTGCCTTTTTTCTTTTTTTTTTTTTTTGCAACAAAAGCAGAATGATTTCCTCTCTAAATACACAAAGGATGACTATTTTTTTTCGTATGACAGACTTAAGTCAATGGAAAAATCTTCCCTCCTTCAGTTTGGAATGAGATGGATCACAATTTATCACTTCTGTGTATGAAATCTCAGAAAATTCAGCTCTTATTCATCTTATTGGACAGTGGGAACATTTAACAACTTTGGATTTCTACTGTGGTGATGGAGCCTGGTTGGATCAGAAAACTGGAGTTATAAAAGAGGCCTTCTCTTTTATTTTGCTAGAACTACCCTTGACAGAGTTGTCACTTGTTTCTATGAAATATAAAATACTCGAGAAAGTGTTGCTTTTAGGAGACAAGGCATTTTTTTGACATGCATTAAGGAAACCACAAAATATAAGGTGTATACTTCAATGAATATTTGGGAGCCACATCTGGTCCTCCTCCAATCATTTTGTTGAAGGCACCATCTTCATTGAAAAGGACAAAACATTGTAAGTGATCACAGTCAGTTGCAGCATGAAGATTTATATTGTAGATTAATGGAGATATGATTCTGTCAGGGTATTGTTTGTAGAGGAGAGATGTTCACGTCACCGTGTCTGTATGCTTTGTACATATCACCATGAGAGGTAAGACCTTAATCTGCCTGCAGATTCCTGAGTAAAGAGCCTCGCAGGCGCGTTGACATTCACCAGTGATCATCTGTCTGGTTGGTTTTCTTTTATGTGAAGCCTTGCATGTATTAATAAATTAAATGTTTTGACATGAAAAATTCACAATCATCTCTGATATTCATACAGAAATGAAGAGAGGTGTGTTTGATACACCACAAACAAATGATGACACAACGATTTCAGAGAAACCACTGTCAACCAACCTGGGGTCAAAGGTCAGAGTATTTGTCTGACGCTAAATGATGAAAGGAAAATCCCTGCTGGAACATGGTGGTTTATGGGTAATGATGCAGGTTTTACTGGAAGGTGAACGTAAAGGAGGAAGTCGCTAATACTGAGAAAAAGAAGGTACAGATGAAAGTCAGTGAATGCATCCATTCAGGGAGCGAGCCCGGGCGAGTGCTCAAAAATATCTTCAAACGAACGGCAGGATCATTATGAGCTATAACGTCTGCTAAATATTGAAAAGGTTTGAAGCGTCTGGAGAAACTGATATGGATTGAATTATTTAGGCAGGCACCAAATTAAACCGTCATAATTCCTCTGTCGAGGAGCCAAAAACAAATCCTCTTAATTGCTTTTGGCTCCTCCAGAGAGCCAATAACAGCTTCCTGAGGGTCCGGTATATTTTAGACTGCTATGTAGACATGCAGCATGAAGAAAATACATGTATACAAAGACAGAAGAATGAATTCTAAAGTGTTTTTGTCTTTCTACTTCTTTTTATTACACGTATCTCGAGAACAACAACACTGACCAGCCAGCGGTTACAAGAGGCAACAAAGTTCAGCCTCTGGAAGGTATTAGCGAGGGAAAGAGGAGAAATCCACAGTGGTGGTGAATTGTAATGAATGACGCCCATTATCCTGCTGCTGGCCCCAGCGTGTTAAGTGAAAGACGTGTCTGTGTGAGTGAGAGGTAGAGCGGGAGGATCGATGAACAAAGCAGGCTCGGTGAATTATTCAGAGGTGGTTTTGGATGCCCTGAGGGAAAGAAAGAGTTTGCCGTGTGTTTATATGTTTGTGTGCGTATTGGGCATTTAAGCGACTTGGGCATGGACTGAGGTCCCACCTGAATTAGAAAATGTACAGAGACTTGAGAGTCATACGGATCCATGGGAATTGAGTGACAGCTTTTGTTTAAAGAGCTGAGGCCAAAAGACTCCCGAGTTAAAGGCTCTGGAAAGGTTTAAAGGCTTCACTGGGACTGCCAGTAAATGTCTCCACTATGTGTGTGTGTACCAGCAAGTGTGTGTGAGATATAAAAAAGGTCAAATGGCAAACATGTGAGAAGATTACCATTTCTTCCATGGAGTGATTCGAGCACTACATGCCTAAGTGCTCTGGTGATGTGTGCTAATGGGAAAAGCCACAACGCTCATGGAAGCAACGTGAGCTCCGAGACTGTGGCTGTGAAGAAGATCCAGCGACGGTGACGAGCAGATGGTCTGAGCTCTTCCCAAAACTGGCTGAACATACCGTCTCCCATTCTGTCCTGTCAGCCTCCAACATTTCCTGTCTTTGACTTCAGATGATTCAAATGCATTTCACTGGCACCAGAAACAGAAGAACTTTAAGTAAAAGCAGGAATCCTTCACGTCTTTGATGCACAGACAGTGATGACAGAAGCACAATGACATGTTTTGAACTTGATGAAAACATAGTTTGGCATTTTGAAAAAGATTACAGCTTTCCCGCTGAGAGTTGGGAAGAATGATACTACTCTCCTATCAAATTTGCTTAAAACAGCTCATCACCATGGTGTAGGCTGTACCCAAAGTAAACTGAAAGCTGTTCTTAAACTGTTTGTAGCACAAGTGTGAGTTTGGTTCTCTTGAAAGGAAACAAGGTGATAGTTTATCCCCAACATTCAGAATCACTGTAGGTGCTACTGGTACTGAGTTAAAGAAGTTTCTTTCTGTGTTGGCCCTGTGACAAGAGTGGTGAGGGTGTACCAGTCAGGACCTTGTTTGTCAGCAAAAATTGATTTGGTTTGCTGGTTTTTAACAGTTTTATCATAAAAACAATGTCTGATGGATATTTTACAAACTTTATGACGCTCATCTTTGTTGTTGTTAATCATTTGATGATGTGTTCTCTGATATAAATTACTCTTTTTTTCCACCATACCACTTGTTATGTCTCCAAATCCCTGCATCCATCTATCATCTATACTCTCTTCATCCTAAACAGGGTCACGCGGGGGGGGGGGGGGGGGGGGGCTATCCCAGCTGACTGGCAGCAAGTTTCTTTATGTATTTGTTTCAGGTAGGAATCCATCCACTGAAGCCTTGTGTCCTCATCCTCACAATCTCATTGGCTATACAAAGTGTCAATCATCAGTAACGTCACTTCTGATTGGCTGGATCTGTAAACAACAGAAAAGGTGCAGCCACCTCAGTTGGACACCAACTCTGGCTGGCTTTTGTAGGCTGGGGAAAGGATATGGAAGCTCCTATTGGCTCAATGAGGTGTCAATCAAACAGGCAGCTTGCTGGCGGTACAGCGTTACTTCTGCTAACTGCAGTTGGGTCTTGATGGAAAATACTGGGAAAGTAATGAAAGACTGCCTGGAAATTTCAAAATGCTGACCAAATATTTTACTGGGTTGGATTTACTGGACCTTTGCTGACTTAACCAGGCCATTTGCTAGACTATTTCTTGGCCAGCAGTTTTATTTTGAAGTATCCATTTGTAACCTGACAATGTCACAGCTCAGGAAATAGCTGCACCCCAGCAGGAAATAGTCTGGCACCATTTTATATAAGGTCTATGTCACCAGAGAAAAGTCAAGACAAATTAATTCAGAAGTTATTGGTAAGCTGACCTTCAGTATGAGTTGGTCAAAATAAGTAATGTAAACTATCAGACATGATAAGTGAACTAAACAGGATACACCTCCCGATGTGTTGTGTTTTAAGGGCAACTAAACACGTTGGAGATAAAGTTCTGGCTGAATTTCAGGAGCAGGACCACGCCTCAACCACTCCACCACTTCCGGCCACACTCCTATAAATATCCACCCACTTTAAACCTCGGCCTGTTCGTGTTTTCCGCATCCCACCCTCCCTCCCTCCCTCTTGTTAAACCGTTTCACTTGTGGTTATCATGTTTCATAGCCTTTATTCTTCCGTCCCACATGGAGATCTCGGGGATCTGCAAGGCCCGGGAGCCGCAGTGGATCCTCAACTAAGCCTTCCCCAAACCGCGAAACTCTCACCCCGGCTTAATCTCCCTCAATTAATGAAGGTTCGCCCTCGGCTGAGGCGGGGTCCTAGCTAGCGAATTGTTTTTAAAGTATGCTTGTGCTTGAATGTCAGTCCATCCATCCAAAGTTAAAGATTAAAGATTAACATTTAAATGAATGTCTGTTAGGTTTTTGACTCACAACCAAAGAGATCTGATTCACAATTGTGACACACCAAGGAGCCTGTTTTTTTAAGCAAAATTCTCAAGTCAGTCACCAACACCAACATAACTGAGGGATAATTTGTTGCAATTAAAATAATTTTATTCTCACTTCTTATATCTGTACTTACAAACCTGCTTTTTGATTGCAGTGTGAAAAATTCATAGTCTTTCATACTTACAGGAAAAAGACACAAAACGTTCCTTCATACTGATAACAACACAGCTCAAAACTTCAACGCTCTTCAACTCACTTGTGTGTGAAGCGACTTCTTAGTAGAAGAAAAAGCTGCGTGCTATGTTACCTGGTCTCTGTTCGCTACTGTGGCTGAACTAACAGAAAAAAAATCTATGACTGCAGAAGTTAAAACTTCCAAAACAAGTGCAAATTCAAAGAAAAAGAAACGGTTTCATGCAGGCGACGCTGGTTGGATCTCTCGGTGAAGTCCAATAACACAGCTGCTCTTATTGCCACAGGTGCTACTAGAGAGTGATAGTGAGGTTATTTCTTTAACAAGTTGACTGCAGTGAGCTCTGACCACAGGCGAGCATCTATAATGCACCGTGCAGTCTAGTGTGTAATCAAAGAAGGTACATGCACTGTAAATCAAACTGGACTTGTTATGCACACCAAAAGCTTGTTTGACAATAAAACTCAAAAAGTTTAGAGCTTGGTGACAAGATCCAGGGTCAGTTTTATGTAATGCACCGCTGACATGTTCAGAGTTTGATGAATAATCAGACTGGTTCCAAATGTGCTCTTTGGCTTTGTTCAAACTGCAGGCAAATCGGATTTGTTTCTTAAATCAGATCTTTACGACAGACTGTCTGCATGGTTATTTGCAAGTGAGTGGATTAGCTTAGTTGTGTCCAGACATCGCCAGCCGATCTACACGGGTTGCTGTCGTAACGACGTACACATAGCTGCGCTGGTGACGTGGCTTTTTAACGCAGAAGCATGACAAATTGAAATATTTCTTGATAAATAGTTTTTTTCTGGTAAATTCTTTCCAACTTTGCCTGAACAGAAGCCTCCCACCAAAGTGCCAGCAGAATTATTTTGGTGTATGTCTCTAAATGTGGTTTGGATATGATTTGCAGTCTGAACAAGGCCCAATAGCATGTCGGACATAGGGGGGAAAAGGATTTAGGCATTTTTATCATTATTGACTGTACATCGAACAAATATGATTGTTACATCTGGCAGCACTGGTCCGTACACAACTTTGTCACTTTAAGTGATGTTGAGATAAGTTGTGGATTATAATAATGTGTTTCCAGTTAAATAACATACTGTTATACATCCTGTTAAATATCAATTTGTCTTGAATATAACTGGTAGCTAAACTCCTCTGCTACACCTGTTGGGGTGTATTTGATACTGTCTGTTATTTCATGTGTTCAGAAGTGGAAACAGCTTGGTACTGACTGTTTGCACCAAAGGTTGGATTTCCTCTTTCAGCTCTGGAGGTGTTTGATCTGGTCTTGGGATAAATCGGATTATCAAAATGTTATTGTACGATGACAAATATCCAACATGAAAGTGATATTTCATGCAGTTTCATTTCTTCCAATTAGCCTCCCCGCCTGCCGCTGTGGCATCTTTTGCTTATTGCTCACCTCTAGTCACCTCGTGGTCAGTCGAGTTTTAATAAGCCGCCCTTATCATGGCCCTCAGCGCAGCAGGTACAGATGGTGGAGGGGTAATGGATTATGACTGCGCTAATGTGGATCGAAGCATAAACACAAAGATGTACTTCACATGCTCTCTATGTGTTATTTTTGAGCACCATCTGCTGGAGGAGAGTAAATATTATTTTCATGTTTTGGGCTCTTTTTCTTCTCATTATTACTGCGGTCATGAGTGATACATGTGGAGAGAAAAAAAAAGAAAAGATGAAGTTATTGTTCGATGACTTTTTATTTGGAAAAACCCTGATTACATGCTCGCCCCCGATGCTTACAGTGATGTGTGGTTCGTGTTTATGTACTACATATAACAGTTCATTTATAAGTGTGTCATTACTGACATTCCAGTAATGATGAATAGTATATACAGTGTGTAAGACAACATGATTTTAAGAAAAATAGTTTTAAACTCACAATGGGATTTTTAAAAATAAATACAAGTGCAACTATGGTTGTGTGAGCTACTTCACACCTGTATGAGGAGCATAAATCATTAAACACAAAAGGCTGAGGCACTATATTGCTTCATTTTTCTGACAAAACCTTAAGGAAAATGTCCCAAAAGCTTCCGACCAGGACGGCTGATTGGCCACAGTCCCTTCCCTCATCCCTCTCTGTGTCCTCTTTGTGAGCTGTGGCTGCAACGTATTGATCCGTCCACTTCTGTGGAAGCACCATCAACTTCCCTATCTGACGGCCAATTCGGAAACAAAACCAAAGTATCTTTAACACTGACATAAAATCCATTCAATGATTTATCGAAACTGACTGATCACACGCACATATAATTACTTCAAGAGGGATTTTGGTAAAGGTGAGAGGGAAGAGAGTGACGATGATAGATTTTAAGTATTTGGTGTAAAACTGAATCCAATAATGTTGAAGAAGAAAGGCATGGTTTAGTGCTACAGCGACTACAAATAGCCAACAAGTGCGATGGAAGCTTGAGCAGAGTGCACCTGTGTGTGTGTGTGTGTGTGTGTGTGTGTGTGTGTGTGTGTGTGTGTGTGTGTGTGTGTGTGTGTGTGTGTGTGTGTGTGTGTGTGTGTGTGTGTGTGTGTGTGTGTGTGTGCGTGTGTGTGCTTGTGTGTGTGTGTGTGTGGGATTTTGTGGATGTGTTTCAGAAACAAGGCAAGAGTGGGAGTACTACATCTAGCCAGCAGAGTCAGTCTCCAATCTTAGTGGATATCTCAGTAGCTCTCTTTTAATATATTCTGTTTTTAATGGCTCAGTTCACCCAATTATGTAAAAAGTTATTACATAAAAATTGGTTTTATGTGTCCAGATTTTTAAATAACTGTGTCAAGTGAAGACTAACAGCAGCTCTGTTATCAGTGCTCAGAGTTAAATGCTCACATCAGCACACTAACAGGCCAACTATCTAACTGGTACAAGTTCACCATCTTAATGTAGGATGTTAGTATGCTCAGATGATCGCTCAAACCAATTTACATCTGAGGCTGATGGGAATGTTTTCAGTTTCGTAGTAATTTGGGCAAAAAAGTGAAGCAAAATTCAAAATCTGACATGGTAGAACAAGAGAGAAAGTCAAGAGGATCATCAGTTATTAAATTCAAGCTCGTGCATGTCTGTCCATCCAATCGTTGTCAAGATATTTATCTAAAGATTACGTAACGGTTTTTAAATGAAAATGTTCAATGTTTGGACTGAAAAGTCTTAAATTCATTAATTTATTTCAGCGATATCATAAAATCTGAGCACAAAAAAGCAAAACGTCCATATATACATGGCTACACACCAGTGGTATGTCAGAAAATGTGTTTATTGTATTTTGGGTGAACTAACCCTTTAAGTTTTCCTTTTAATTCAAGCCTTCACCACTTAAAGCACTGAAGAGTGGAGCACGTTTGTGTGGAACCACAGTAGTGATCAGAAACGGGTCAGTAGTGCCACTTTGTCGTCGTACAGTATGAACATTGTCAGTCCGTGTTTGGGCTCCAGGTGACTGCTCAGCAGCCAGCTCTTGGCCCTGCCTGGCTCCTACTCTGCTACCCGGATGGCCAGCAGCAGTCCAGACTACTCCTGGGGCCCCGGGGCTTTCATGGCCATGCTGGCTCCAACCATGGCTGGATAACTCCGGTTCCTCCTCATTCCATCGGGTCCAAAAGGGGAGCCGGATCTGCGCAGCCCACCCAGAGGCCCCAGGATGGGACTGGGACTCATTGCTCGGCCCCCGGGAGCTCCGGCCACACCCAGCCGCTTCACTTTGTCCAGCAGGTTGAGGTTGTGGACGGTCACGCTCACGTCCGTTTGGCTTTCGCAGTCCCTCCCTCTCTGTCTGCCTCTCATCCCCCCCGTCACCTCCTTCAGAATGGAACGGGCCGGTTTGGAGGCCAGGAAGTTGTCATAAGAGGGGCTCTTGAAGTCGAAGCCCGTTGAGGTCGGCAGGGCTGAAGCTCCCTGTCTTGTGGGGGAGTTTGGAGGGGTGGAGGGGCGCAGGGGGTCAGGATTGGGCGCCCGGTTAGGGGCAATAGAGGTGCTGAACAGGACTCCTCCGCTGCCCTGACTGTGCTCCAGGCCCTGGCTCTGGTGATACATGGCTGCTGAGATGCCGCGCTCCTGGAGAAGACGCACTAACCCCAGGGAGGTGCTGGTGGTGCGGGTTGCATCTCTGCACAGACAGGGGACAATTGTGAGTCCAAAAAGTTGATCATAATCAAACAATCTGCTTACAGAACCATTGAAACAGCAGAACTTTTCTTTAAGCAAGTGGACTTATACAAGGTGCGATCAAAAAGGTCCTGTTGTGAACGACTGAAGCTCAGCAGTGATGCACACAGAGCACAGGGTGGCTATAACCTTCATGAGATAGTCCTCAAAGTTACTTCGCTTGATCAACATCAGCATGTGAGTTACACACATTTTTGTGACCACTAGTGCGTTTGCGTTTTCTCCGTGGACTTAAGCAGAAAGCGCACATAAAATTTTGTGTCCGACTTGGGAAAGCGGTACATGAAATTGAAATGCTTCAGTAAGCCTACGGCAGTGAAGCAATGAGCCGGGCGAGATAGGTGCTCTGATTCATATTCGCATTTCAAGAAGGGCAGATTGTCACTATCCAAGACCAAAGAAGACGGTCAGCTGCTCCGGAGTGCCACCAGGTGTGATTTCTTTCACATTCGTAGGGTTGTTCATTGTCAATTTGTCCACCAGGATCAGATGGCACTTTGCTTCTCCAACATGACAATGCCCCTGCTCACAGCACTTTGAAAACGCATTAATTTCTTGCCTGAATCGACACCATCATCTCTTCCCTACTCCCACTGCATCATCTTTCTGTTCCCCAAAACTTGAAAACTTGAAAATTTGATGTGTTCTCTGCTCGAATTTCAAGTCCATATTCAAACTGCAAATGTGCACATACAAGGGGACACAAAAATGTGCGTAATTCAGGTGCTGATGCTGATCAAGTGACAAAGCTTGAAATACTACTCATGAAGGTTATAGCTTCCACCATCTGCATGTGCATCACCGGGCTGCGCTTCATTATTGCACAACAGGAGCCATCTCTGAGCTTTCTGATCACACCTTGAATGTTTTGCTTTGACTCAGTGTGATATACAATGATTGTGAATGGCTTTATAAACGTGATGAGGTAACAATGAGCTGTAGGAAGTAGGAAGAAAAATATATTTATTTGTAGCTGAAAATGTCACATATGTGGTGCCTTGCCTGAGGTTAGTTGAGGATTCAGAGGGCCTGAGACCGAGCCTGCGTGACGTGCAGGGAGTAGCAGCAGGAGTACCCAACAGAGTGCTGGTCATCACACAGGAGGACGACGTAGGAACCGGGTTCAGACTTTAAAGAGGAAGTAAAAGAGAGACACTGATGCTACTCCTTTCTGAATTTATTCTCCTGTGCACAGAGGATGTTTGAACCATAAGCACCGGCATGTATTATTTAGTACCTTCCCACCGTCTAGCAGAAAAATGACTAAATGTTGTTGTCTGGACTCGATCCCACCTAAATTTGTCTTGAGATTTAGTCACATTCAGACTGAGTGCAGATTTAGCGCAATGTAGGCTTCTACAAGCATGACATTGAAACAAAAATGATGATTATTAAACCACATTATATTCTTAAACTGCATTGATGTTTGTGCTTAAAATTTTAGTGATATTGCAATATATGAAATGTCACAAAATACGTGTTTTAGTTGCACTTTAAAGCATCCACCGTTCAGGAGAGAAGGAAAAACGGCTTATAGAAATGTACCGGTTCATTATTAGTATTGTAATGAGGCTGATGTTAATATATGGTGCCTTTAGCGGAGAAGAAAAACTTTGCAGTCGTTGGTTATGGAGGAATTGTGATGCACGCAGCAAGAGCAGGTGTTGTGTGTCAGTGATTTTATTTACCTCGGTGTGACCCGCGTCTGCTCATCAGTTGGGTGGAGGATCCGACAGGTCGTGAAGGTGTATGTAGAGCTGGTGTGGGCCATGCATTTTCCTGGGTAGTATGCAGCTGAAAGTCACATAAACATGATGAACATCAAACACTTTACAGGGTTTACAGTCATGTTCAATGTCATGTAAATGTACTGTGTGTTGTCCTCACCCAGAGCGTCGGTGTTGCTGAGATGTGGTGACGGCGATGGAGAGGGCGGAGAAGGCAGAGCGAGGCTGGTTGGAGGCTGCCCAAGGTTGGGGTCTGCTGTGCTGGAGGTGGTGGGCACGGCCGGGGAGGCGGAAGCTGAGGAGGTGGGTAGATTCTGGAAGTACTGCTCTCCTGGTTCGTCCTCCTCGAAGCTGCCCCATGGGTAAACCTGCAGACACAGAAGAGCCCAAATCCAAATTCACAGCTATTAACACTCGAATGGACAGAAACAGGAGTTCAGTAAGGAGTACTTTTAGTAGTAATAAATAAAGTAATGCTGTATGAACACACCCCTCTACATATGAAATTATCCCACAACTATCTGAGCAAATTCCCTCAGCTGTTTTGTTAAATATGTGTTTTATCCATCACTGTGCTCTCCTGACTCTTCTCCTACTAATTGTGATATAGCAGAAAGTTGAAGGGAGACGGACGGCTGTTTGATATAATCAAGAAGAAAAGTAGTATTTTACTGAACATTACTGTGTTCTGCTTTCATTGATGCTGCAAATATCTACAGTAAAAGAGGACCTGATATTGTTTGCAGTGTGCAACCTGTCACACAAACACAGCTGTAGATGTGGTACACATACAGAGATGTATTTGAATGATCAGTGTTAATAAGGACTCAGAAATCACACATGCACACACGCACGCACACACACACACACACACACACACACACACACACACACACACACACACACACACACACACACACACACACACACACACACACACACACACACACACACACACAGACCTGCTCCAGCTCCAGTTCGAGCGGTCTGTAGCCCTTTGGCACAACTCCTGGCCGGGCGTCCAGAATCACACCGAGGTGAGGCTGCGCTAACTGCTGCCAGTGGTGCAGGGTGGCAGAGCCTGTTGGAGAGAAGTGAATATAACTACAACGTACTGGACTATACTGTAACTTCAGTTCCTGATCTTATAACACATTCAAGCACCAAACACTTTTATCACCACCAGTAGTTTTCCTGAATATACCTGTTAGCATCACAGTGTCACGTGCCATGCAGTAAAGGCCTCACTACATTAATTAGTATAAAATCATGATGTTTTGGTTCTTTTAAATGGTTCTGTATATTGTTGCGGGGACATATTGACAGTTTTTCTACTCCAAAAAGTAAACAGCACATCACAGACAGAATTGTCTAATTTAGGCTAATAAAGACTGCAAATTGTGTAACAAAATAATTACAAATGGCAGTTATATTAGAAGTGAATGCTAATAACATATTTTTAATGTCTGTCTGCTGGACATATTCATGAAAAAAAAAAAAAAAAACAAGTGAAGAGGAAGACAGGATAGGTTTTAGTAATCAGGATGACAAAGATGAATACAGAGAGCAGAGGAATAATGTGAAAATGAAATGAAATGGAGAAACAAAGTAGAACGAGAAAATGATTTTATTAGCCAGCCACAACTGTTAATAACAGCTAATGAACTGACACAGCAAGAGGTGCAAAGGAACAATGAAAAACTGAAAAAACATAGGAGGTCATGAATAAATAATAATGAAACACAAGGAGAACAAAGCATAGATAGGAAGAATGCACATTAACAAATAAGAAGTCATAGCAGGACCTGTAAGGATAATGGTACAGTGCGTTTAAATGGAGTATAAAATACTACCAGCAGAGGGCAGCACAGGCCAAAAGAAGTTAAATCAACAGAGAGGGAATGATAAAAACGCTGCACTGACTCTTTCTGCGTTCACAATCAGCTGTCAACGTAAAAGCGCCAGCAGAGACATTAAATCTCTGGCCTAAGAAGTTCAGAGCATACGTATATCTAGTGTGCTGCTGTCCCATGTTTATGTTTGTTTTCCCTTTTAGGTCAAAGTTAATAAAAGAACAGCAGCAAGTGATGCATGTCATGAGCAGAGTGCCTCTTCCTCTGTCTAACCATGTGTATGTTTCTACAACCACCCTCTGGGCTGTGTGTCTTTGTAATAGCTGTGTGGAGATGCGAAGCTGCCCGACTTGTGATGATGCATCAGAGACCAGAGCGAGTTGAAGAGCATCAGCGACAGAGGCGTCGCTTTACTCTCTTGCGCACTCCTCATCTTCCTGCTCCCTGCTCGGTCTCTGGCCCACCTCCTTCCTCGCTCCCTCTCTATCCCCGCTCCGGTCTTCCTCCCCCAGCCCCAGTCTCTCTCCCTCTCCCCTTCGAGCGTTCGCCCATGCCGGGTCTCCTGGCTCCTCTCCCCCTCGGCCCCCAAGCCCCGCTTGCTGCCTTTCTTTGTCCCGACCCCTCGGTGCTGCTCCCCTTCCCAGTCCCTCCCCGCCGTGCAGCTCGTCCCGCGCTCCTTCTCTCCCTCACCTTCGAGTGGTTTGACGATCTGGAGTTTGTCAGGGAGGTAGGGCCCTCGTGAGGCCCAAACGTGGAGGTTCCCCAGGGACATGATGCTTTCAGACGGGGTCATTACACTCTCCTGGCCCAGGGCGTCCTGCAGTCCGGTATGTCCCCCCCTCCTCCGCTCTCTCTCCTCCTCAAAGAAACGCCTCTCGCTCAAGTTGTTTTGTCGACGCAGAGACAGGCGGCGCAGGGCCAGCCGCAGGTCCTCAGCCCCGCTCGCCTTCTTCTCTCGGCCCTCGGTGCTGCTGACAGAGCAGGAAAGAAACAGACACCAAAGGACAAAGATATTTTTCAATAAATTACTCTTGAAAAAAGAGGAAAATGTTCCTCAAACGACACCACTGACTAATCCTCTTTACGAAGTCACTTTTTCACACGAGAACAGCTATTCTGTCTAATTTATGAGCTGTATTGGCCCGCTCATTCTCACCTATCCTGATTGGATGCTGTCTCCATCAGGATGCTCTGTGTTCGGTTGTCGAGGGCGACGTTGTCTCCGCTGTTGTCTCCTCCATACATAATGGAGTGAGGTGTGGTGAGGCCGCTGGACTGGGGCGATGTCCGCGCCGACAGAGACTGGTTGGAGCCCGGGATGTTGGCGCTGGTTGGAGTCAGTGAGCGCTGACGGACCGTCTGGTTAACGTTCTTCACCGTCTCAAACACACGCTTCCGATGAGTCCTGCACAGACACAAGTAGTTAATCTGTTCTCTTGGTCTTTGTTTTAATTCAATGTTTATATCTAACAAACACCGGTTTCGATTCTTTTTTGAAATTCTTTCTTGGCCAAAAAAGTTATATTAGCTTGGGAATCTGATTCAATCTTGTTGGAAACCCGACGATACTACGTCCCACCACTGATAGCTGTACCCTGACTTCACCACGGGCCTGTCAATCAAACAGACATGTCCGCAAAAACACAGCTTTTTGAAGTTTATTTTGTAGTAATGATGGGATTATTTTCAGATAATAAGATTTTAAACTAAGGATACAGGAACAGAACTAATGATAAGGAGTGATTCGCTAACAACACCGAAATAACTCGCCCACATTTTTTTGCGACTTTGTATTTTATGAGAAGTTGAATGGTAGAGCCAGAGTCAACCCCCTAGTGGCCCTCGGTGGTATAGCAGCTTAAATCACTTCGGCATTGGCTTCATTTTTCAGAACCCGGAAGCTATGTCCACTTTTCTATACCATCTATGATTTTAACCCGAACCATGATCTTTTTATGACCATAACCAAGTAGTTTTTTACTAAACCTAACCACATGGTTTTTGTTGGCTTCACGTGACACTGACAACGGTGTCCTGTAGTGGCCCGACGGGTGTATTACACGCGTTGGCGTGTTACTGGACTGTATAAAAAACAGAATGCAGCTTACACTGATGCTCTACTGTGCACAATACAGTGAGGTGTTAAGTTCTTCAAGCGTACTTACTTCTGTTCCTCACACTCGGGGTCATCCAGACTCAACTCCTTCCTCATCGTTCCCTCAATCTCAGCTGCCAGAGAATCCTGCAATACCAAAACTCTTTAAGGAAAGGAAGATGATACATACTCCCAGAGACACACAAACACACCCTCACACCCTCACCATGGGGTACAGGCCCAGCGGGTGGTGGCGGCGGGGGGTTCCTGCAGGGTAGTTTCTGTTCCTCAGGTTCTTCAGCTCCTCCTGAGCTTCATGCAGCATCTCGATGCACTCCAAGTACTTCTCCTCCAGCTCCTGGAGCTGATGTGTTGAAGAGATTAAAATCAAATTCTATAAACAGCCTGCTGTCATGACAACACTCAGAGAAATACAGTGTTCACAGTACACAAACTGTCATTGGTTTGCAAGCGAGGAAAGTTACCTCTGCTGTAAGCTGCCTTTGTGCATCTTTAGCTGCCAACAGGTGTTGAGAGAGCTCCTCGTTTTCCACTGCAAACTGGACACACATACGCAGCTTTGACTTAGCAACACGACAATATAATATTAAACCAATAATAACTCAAATTGAAATGTGTTTTTCTGCGTGCACTCACAGATTTGGCTTTCTTTTGCAGGTCTACTATCTGAGAGAGGAGGTGCGTGATCTCCTCCTGCTGTCGGGACGCATCTTCTGTCTTCCGAGCCAGTTCCTCTGCTATGACAGAGATCTGGAGACTGGACAACCCTGGACAACACGAGGCAGTCACAGTTAAGGCCAGTTGGGACACGTACATAAAACTTTGGCAAAACTTACTGAGTTCTTTCACACAGTCGTTGACAAGCTGCTGCTCCTTTTCTTCGTACGTTTCGGTCTCTGACTTCAGATGGGTAGCCTGCACGTAGACATCCATGATTAAACAAAATATTCAGAGTTGTTGCTGTTTCTCACTGCATGCTGCTGTTAGTGTGTGATACCTCCGAGCGGAGAGAAAGGTTCTCCTCCTCCAGCTCTTTGAGTTTCCTATTGAGTGTGTCGTTCACAAAGCCTCCTGAAGCTGCTTCCACTTTGCTCTTCTTCCCCCTTTGAACCGATAGAGACAGAGTGAGCATGAGATTTGACTCTCTGTGCTCGTTACTGGTTTATTTGCGTCTGTTTTTACGCCTCTAAGTGGTAAATGATTGTATCTATAGACAGTAGGAGTGACATTAGGTAGCAAAGAGAGGAAGCTCACGTCGGGGAGCTGCTGGACTCGTCTTCACTCTCCTCTGCTGCATTGGTGTAAAACTGCAGCAGCTCATCCTTCAGGTTCAGCTCATGGTGTAGCTGGGCCACCTGGAAGAGGACAGATCCTGTTCAACACATGGGCATGTGGTACCAACATACCTGTCAAGAGTCAGTGAGTAACAATGACGCTATGTGTGTGTTTGTGTGTTTGTGTGTTTGTGTGTGTGTGTGTGTGTGTGTGTGTGTGTGTGCAGACCTCCTCTGTGATTTGTCCCACTTGTTCCTCCAAATAATCATTCTGTTCAGTCAGAGTTCGGTTCTTCTTAAGAAGCGATTGGCCGATCTTTGCAGCCAACTCCAGATCTCTCTCTTTCTATTGGTTGGAAGAAAAGAGGAGGAGGAAGAGAGGAGGAACAAAAAAGAAAGAGAAGAGGAGGAAGAAAAGAGAAAGAAAGGAGGAAGAGAAGGAAATAACGAAGAGGAAAGAAAGAAGAGGAAGAGAAGTAAACTAAATTTATCCTAGGGAGGCTGTGGCTCGGACGGTAGAGTGGGTTGAACACTAATCAGAAGGTTGGTGGTTCAATCCCCAGCTCCTCCTGTCCACATGCCCGAGCGTCCTTGAGCAAGACACTGAACCCTAAATTGCTCCCGATGGTGTACCATCAGTGTGTTGTAAGTCACTTTGGATAAAAGTGTCAGCTAAATGTAATGTAATTAATAATAATAATAATAATCCTGTTCAGTCATATTGGGCATGTCCATATCCCAGCATCCTCTCTGGTGCAGCATCGCATTGGGAGTTAGTTTGATTACAAAGTCCTTCCTAGTGCAGCTTTGAGGTACACCGATAGAAGAGCCAAAAATAGAAAGGCTCACCTCCTCCAACAAACGTGTGACAGCATCAATGTCATTGTAGGTCTTTGTCATCTGGCCCACTCTGTCTGCACATAGCACTGTGGAAACATAAAACACACAAACACGGTGAGATAAAGGCTAGAAAAGACGTACAGCTCAAAACTGAACCTGCAGACTTTGCAGCAAATGACCTATTTCCTCATCACTTCAGTTGTGATAGAACAACATGTACGATGGCACGCACACACCGCTGCATTATGTAACACAAAGTTTTAAAAGTCGTCCTCTCAGAAGTGGTGGGCAGGTCGCATTTAGGATGCAACACTTCCATCACCAATGATACAAAGTTTGCGTGTGTGAGAGCAGGGCTGTGTTAAAGGGGAAAGGACTGTTTTCCATGGCGCACAGCAGTTTGCTGCCTGGGGTGACAGATCTCATCGACTCCAGAGCTCTCATCGATATCATGCTGTACACAGTTATTGAATGCATGATGGTAATCCTGTTAGTGTTTTAAAAAGTGCAAAATAATGAAATCAAAGCACCTTGGAAGCTCATATGTTTATAATGTTTGTACCTATAATGCTGCTGTAGCGAAAACATTTCCCCTTGTGGGATTAATAAAATAACTATCTATCTAAGGAGCAACAACAGTTAAAATTATGATCCACTCTGACTCATACAGGCACAACAATGATCCATGGGAATTTGTGTGTGCGTGCTGAGGGTTGATGTATCACAACAGAGCAAACTCAAAGCTGGTAAGCTTCAAGAAATCCCTCTTATTAAGGTGAGTAAAGCTACAGACAACCTGTAGTAAACCACTATTTACTAGTAAATGTACAAAGACGGTTTGACATTGTTGTGTTGCATTGCTGGAGATCCTGAAATAAAAAAAAATACTAATATACTGCAGTCACTAAACAACCTGTAACAGGGACATATCAAGCTATAAAGGTCAGCTTTAGTCTACTGTGAACAGAAATCTAAGTGATCACATTTTAAATTTCATATAAACAAGCCTCTTCTCTGTTTTTCTCGACATGTACGTCACCTTTCTTGTCCTCCCTACAGTACCAGTCCTCCAGTCCACATTCATCCCTCGCTATTCTCCCCATCCCGCTTTTGTTGTCCATCTCCTCCCTTTACGACGAGCAGAAATGACCACCTCCAAACACTGATCCATTCACTTTCTATCTCCCTCCCTCCCACTGCTCAGCTGCTGCATAACAGGCCCGGATACTGAATTATCCTCCGCCCAAATGGACACTCCTGTGAGTGAGCGCGAGGGAGGCGAGTCTGTTTTCTCTACAGCTGCGGAACTGAAACAGAAGTGGAAATCGTGTTTTGAATGTACAGGAAAGGATGCAGGAAGGAAGATGGAGCCAATCAATAGAGGTGAGCTGCATGTGTGGACTCTTCTCTCTGTTTATAAGTGTTTTTAAAACTCCCACATCTCTCTCTTTTCCACCTTTCTCTCGTTACCCCACTTCCTCTCTCTTCCGCTCTGTACAAGGCCGCTAAACATAAATATGCATACAGCAGCTGTTACCATGGCGACCCTCACCCACAAACAAGCCCGCGACAAATGCATGGACATTCATTCTCACTCTATACCACTGATCAGGATGCAATCAGACACAGGTTACCTCTAACACGAGTACTTAAACTAATGAAGATAATAACAATGTACAGCTTAAGTATATCTGAATTGGAATATCTGAACTCCAAAATATGAAACCTAGTTAAATACATGAGATGATATAAAATCCATAATGAACAACACAGAACTGAACTTAACTCTCTGAACCAATCTAATGTTACAGGGAAATAAAGGAAAAATAATCAAATTCAGTCTATTACAACCATGCAAGTACAGGCATTGTTTTGTCTGACATTCAGATAACAGTGTTAACACCAAGACTGTAAGCAGACTATGGGCTCCACCTTGTGGAAGTAGTCTACAGTGTCAGTTATATCAAACCAGTATTTATGTGCATTTATAAAAGTGATAGATCAGAAAAGATCTTACCAAGGAGTATCATATTCATATGTATCAGACAGTCAAAAGGCAAATAAAAGGTATTATTTGATGCATGCTGCACACAGTGACCCTGTACATCCCTGATATTAGAATCAATCCTGGCATGACTGGATCACAGCGACCCAAATGTGTCCCAAATGACCACTTCTCATCGGATCTCACTTCCCTGCCTTATTTGCACACATCACATCACAAAAATATACAAGTAAATAAGCACAGGAACATGAACAGAAATGAGAGGAGTTAAAACAATGGGCAGTTAACAAAATGACACGTCCTCGCTCACAGCAGCCTTATTTCAATGAACTGTCGTTAAAACACACGGCGTATTTCACGTTTGTAAATGTCTGAACACAGTTCAGCGAGTTTGTAATTCCCAACTGGAATCACCAATTGGTTCGGATCAGATTATTTAATTGCTCCAGCTGGTTGAGCTCTGATTCTGTGGGTCTGATGTGTGTCAGAAGTTACACGAGATAAACTAAAAGAAAAAGGATAAACCTCCAAAAATGAGGAATCTGCTGTAACGTTACGGTAACGCAGGGAAGCAGAGGTCAGATACGAACACAGGAACGTGAAGCTGCATTTATATTTATTACTTATTCATAGTAGGTCAGCTGTGTAAGAGGTCTTCCAATGTGACCCAGGAAACCTTATATACGTCGTCGTTCTACTCATATCTGAGTATTCGTGACCTTTTTCATGAAGTTTCTCCATTCATAGCGGTTTTGAGCTTTGATGTAGCAGCTAAGAAATGTATTTCTTTGTGAGAGTTGTAATTCCATCTGTTCAGCGGAGTGTTCGTCTTCCTCTGCTTCTTTTTCCTTCCACTTTACCAAACATAATCAGCTTTTCCAGATTGTCTCCTTCATGCCTGGCAATGTGACCAAAATTTTGCAGTTTTTGTTTTGCAACCACTTTGAAGAGATTCTTTTTTTTTTCCAATTTCAAGCAGGACATTCTCGTTGGTCCTTTTGGCTGTCCAAGGAAGGCACAGAAGCTTTCATCAACATCACATCTCAAATGCTTAAAGTTTTCTCCGATCTGCAGCATTGATAGCCCAAGTTTCGCATGCATATGTTGCAATCGGGAAAATCAAGGCGGAGACCAGTCTGATCTTTGTTCTTTTGCTGATGCGTCTGTCCTTCCATATCTTGTTCATAGCAGACATTGATGATTTTGCCATTGCAAGTCTGCGTTTTATCTCAGTGGAACAACCACCGTGGTTCGATATCATTGACCCAAGGTAATTGAAATGGTCGATTACTTCAATTGCGTCGTTTCCTGCATGCATGGATGGGTTCTCTTCACATTGGTTGACAATCATCACCTTTGTCTTGCTTACATTTAGAAAGAGGCCAAACTTTTCACTCTCTACTTTTACTCTTTCAATCAGATTCTCCAGTTCATTTGCAGTACTTGCTAACAGAGTAGTGTCATCAGCATATCATATCATTAATTGTTCTGCCTCTGACTGATATTCCTTACATACACAAACAAGCTAAAAAAAAAAAAAAAATGGCCACATGCGTCCCAGACCACCTCCAAATGTGGCCTCATCAGATCGGATCTCAATGCATCCTGGGTGTGTTCACTGATGTACTTTTAACTGTACACTCCAATCACACCAGGAAGTATCAGGTGTGCAGACGGACTACTCAAAACAGATTAAAATCTGTGTTAATAAAGCTGGAATGCATTAAAGGTGTTTTTAGGTTTTCAAATATCATCAAAGCATTCCAAGCAAAATGTAATAAATTAACAACAAGCATTAAGATGAATGTTTAATGTGAGAACGCCTCTAGAGTCAGTGCTGTCCTCATTCACTCTCTGAGCCTCCTCTCTTTGTTCATGAAGCCTTTGTGTAGCCAGTGTTTTAGGCAGAGTAATGATATGGCTTGCAGAGAGCAAAAATGGATGTTAATAAAAGACAATGTAGTGATGTTGCGGGGACGTTATCTGTTTTAATGTCAACCAAGGACAGATACTCACAATCAGGATGCAAAGTAATTATCCAAAAGAATTAATGACACTCAGACACTCCATTTGAGATAAGAAAGTCCTTTAGGAAATCTCAGGACTACTGGATGCAGGCTACGTATCCAATTTCAAGACTCGTATCATTCCTCTTTTAATATAACCTCAAGGATTAAGAGAGTTAAGAAGAGCATCATCTCATGTCCCAAACCCTCCATGTATATACACTAAGATAAAATCCTCCCACTTTTCATCCACTACTTTTACACTGAACACTTACACTTTGAATAATTAGCAGATTCCAGACTTACAGAAGTATTTGAGTGTCTCTTCGATCTGCTCGGTGGTCAGGTCAAGCCTGGTGTCCGGGGCAACCAGCGGCGTGTGGAGCCAGTCATCGTTGTCGTAGCCGTAGACGGTGTCAGCCCGCAACCGGTACACCGGCAACTGCTCCTCCAGAAGACTGATGATCTCGAACTCTGGCAGGTCGGTACTGTTGCACACATCTGAACAACACAGAGAGGAAGAGGAGGGCACAATATTTTATTTGTGTCTGAACTCACCCCTAATTAGACCCCTGAAGGTCGAGATTTTCTTGGTTGATATCAATACTGATCATACAGCATTCAGTTTTAACATTACATTTTTATAATTTGATCTGACAGAAGCTTTATTTTCATCAGCTGCAACATTAAAATGATACCAACACACTAACACAAAACAACAGCATAAAAATCCCTTTTTTTTAATTTTACAGGCGGTATTTCTCTGAAAAACAAGTACTTTTACTTTTAATACGAATACAATTTGTAGCTTTTATGTATTTTTACTTTAACCCATAGTGCAGGACTTTTACTTATAAGTGATAGTTTGTTACAGTGAAGCCAAACAACTTCAAAGAATGCAGATGAATCCAATCACTGCAGGGTGAATCTCTGTATTTCACTAAAAACAGACTTGTTAAATCTGGTGTCTGGTGAGACATTCCCGCACTGGTGGATGAATGCATACTGGGCATGCTCCAAAGGCAGCTAACTTACAGTTTAACAAATGTTATCTGACCGAACGGATCAAATTCTGATAGTGAAACTTGTCGCAGGGTTGTGACGCCTTTTCACTTTAATTCATCCGCCATTTACCCACAATTAATGCAACATTTCACAGCCGCAACAGTAACGACAGAGTAGATGGAGCCTATTACAAAAGTACATGTTAACTGGGTTTCTTTAATTACTCTCACTGGCAAAAGTAGGAGACAAAAGTTCTTCACTGCAGGTTTAAGTACGATTTTGAAATCAGGACTCCCAACAGGGTATCTTCACACACTGGTTTCACTACTTTAACTTACAGCAGGTAAAGGATTTGAATGCTTCTTGTATCTGTGAATGTAAGGCTACTTGGATTGGGAGTACCTGTGCTTGTAAAATGACACCATTTTTTGAGGCAGCACTATTTTATGGATAACACTATTAAAAAAAAAGAAGTTACATCTTGCAAACTATACTAAATTTCTTTTATAGTGTGAAAAAAAACAAACATTTAAAAACCCATAATAAACAGAATCAAAGCCTCTTATCTTAATTCCTAAAAACACACACGCACCTGTGATGGTCTCAGCGTCCCTGCAGTCGGGGGCCGCCAGGTGTGTCTCCGGCTGGCTGTACTCGCCCTCCGCTACATACTGCTCCTCGTCTGTGTGCCGCTGATTGGGGTCCGGGTCCGGGTCCGGGTCCGGATCCAGGTCTGGGTCCAGGGGCAGGGAGGGGCCTGGGGAGGCCAGCTTGGCTCACCTCTCACTGGTGGAGAGAGACGGAGGCCATGGGCCGCTGGAGCTGGAGCTCCACTGAGTTAGCAGGGCCACCGGACAGACGAGAGACAGCGGTGACAGACACCTGGAGGGGTCAGAGGACAGGATGGAGGGAAGCAGACACCTTTAAGGAGTCGTACATACGGCTGTAATCCAAAGTCCACACTAATCAATGCGTTTCTCTCCTTCCCTACAGAGTCTTTAACTTCAAACGCTGACTCTGCAGTGTGCTGCCTGCCAGCTAGCTGCATACATCACAGCCTATCCACTGCAAACACCACTTCTCATCTGTCGGGAAACCAATATGAAGGCAGATGGGGTCTACGAGTACTTCTTAATGATAACATTATATAGAGAGAGTGTTCTACTTAACTGATCCAGCTACGGGAAATCGCAGGGAGAAATCTTTTAACCGCTAGCCTACTCTGTATCCCACTTCTCCTGAACTCCCTGTCACTTAAGAAGGACCTTCCTCACAGTCGCAGACAGTACTGTGATCTCAACTTCTTTTTCTGAAGTAAATACACCACTGCTCATGCACAGTGACCTCTTGGTCTCACTGCGGGAATCAGTGTGTCGCTGCAGAGGAACAGCAGGTTGCTGTCAGTAAACACGGCACAGATTGAGCTCATGAAATCCACCTGAGTGTCAGATCAGACAGCGAGCGCTGTCGTTTGGGGAGCAGAATAAAAATAGAAACAGAAAAAAAGGTCTCCATGCTCGAGTGTTCGTGTGAGCCAGTTGCATGAAGAGGTGGTTCGCCTCCGTAGTTGCGTAAGAAAACCGACATCTGGTGATAGATGAGTGCATCTTTGGCACAACCTCTGTCCTCTGTGTGGCCGACACTACAACCTTGGGACGTCTTTCCTGTTGCAGCGGTCTGATTGCTGAACTCACACTGGCTGTTGGACCAACGTTTCGGAGAAAAATTGGCTTCAAAAACACTTTTCAAATTACATAATCTGAGGGTGAAATATGATTTCAAACTGTTATTGTGCACAAGCGGATTTGGGATTAAAAGTCGTGCAGTCTGACACATCACACACATACAGATCACTGGCCCCAACCAACTGAACCATTTACTGTATGTCAACTTGTGAAAACTCTTCCTCCTCAGGTTAGGAACAAAAGAATGAGTAAGATAGTTATTAAAAGCAATGTCTTTATGTTTAATATTTCCATATTGTTGTAATCAAACACTGAGGAGAGAGAAACCTGAAGTAAAACAAGGGTGCAGTAACAGTAACATGTCTTACAAAGCATATAAACATGACCTGTAGTCTGAAATATTACAACTGTCCTGCAGTAAATGCTGGGAGCTGCTAGTGCAGGTGGTAAATAGGCCATGGGTCATTCATGCATGTGGCATAAACGATGTTATTTGAATGCTGTCTGAGGGTGTGGCTTCATCTCCATCAGCGGGTCGGGTCGCGTCACGGATGCGAATCTGGGTTTTTCATACATCGTGTCCTCTTAGCGACACAGAAAGAGGCTGATCATCGGACCTTATGATGCATGACATCGCTGTTAAAATCGTTTATGAGGCTTATACTCACGCTCAAAGTAGACTGATCCACGTGTGTTGTCAAAAAAACAATCCGAGAGGGACTTCGGTGCAGTCGACTGACTCTGCAGGGAGGGAATCGGCGGATGCTGCAAAATGCTCCTTGGATGATCAGTGTCAGTCAGACAGTGTGTGTGTGTGTGTGTGTGTGTGTGTGTGTGTGTGTGTGTGTGTGTGTGTGTGTGTGTGTGTGTGTGTGTGTGTGTGCGCGCGCGCGCGTGCGCGCGGAGGCCGGGCGGAGCGCAGTGGTGTCTGTGCGCTCTGGATTGTCTTCGCCGCGCCGACAGCTCTAGATGATCAAGGTCACCTAAGGCTGGTTTCCAAACTCGCTCCTGACCCGGTCCACTTCTCCTTCCCTTCAGCCATCTCCCTCTGTTTCTCCGTGCTCTTTCACTCGCTCCCTGAACGGAGCCTCCCTCATCAGCGTCAAAGCAGGCAGGAGCGGGACAACGGGACTTCTGGCCCAGACCTTCAAAATAAAATCCTTTTTTTTTGCGAGATCATGTTTAGGCTGGATTTTAACAAAAGAACCACCGTGGGACTTTATCTGTTTCCTCATTTTATTATTAAAAAAGGATCAAATATTTTTTTAGAGCATATTTTCATAGCAAGCATTATTGTCGTACATGCCTGAATGTATGTAGAGGGTTATCAAAGGATACATCATATTACCAAAATTACAGAGTATAATGGACAAACATGTCTCAGATCAATCATATTTAAACTTGAAGATTTAAAGGTGTTGCCAATTATGTTGTGTATGTATAGATATAGTTATTTTTTATGCAAACCACAAACTTCCATCACTAGTTATTATTTTGTATTCATTTAATTGCGAAAAGGTAGAGTAAGCTTTTTGTGCTTTTAATTTTAGGGCAGCGCTTTATTTCTAGCTGCATCCTGGATCATTTCAATGGACTTGACGGTTTTTCTCCCTGCTGCCTTTCAGACACCCACACCAGGACCCAACCCGTTCTGGACCAGACATCAGTGACGTCACATGCACCCATAACAGGAAGGGGACAGGTTACGAACATGGATGGATCATTTGCCGTTTAGCGGAGATAAAAAAAAAAAAAAAAGTAGAAAAACTGGTTCCGGGTAACTCCATAACAAATAACTGTGTATTATATTTAAATCTATGAGCTTTTAGTGATTTCTTTTATTCAATGTTTAAATTTTGATTTACTCCAATATAGGAAACGCATGATTTATTTATTTTCTAACTAAGAAATTGCTTTCTTCTTCATACAACACAATTGCTCCCACACATGAAATCATCTTTTATCGTTTAATACTAATAATACAGAGATTACCATCAATCTGCACTGCTTCCCTCCCACTTTACAAGCTGGACTGAAGAGAAAGGATCTGTTGTTCTCCAGCAAATAACAAAATAACTCAACCCAAACAGCCACTTCTCTCCCCCACCTGAAAATGCTTTTCTAAATGTATTTTTATCCTCGTCTTCATAAACCGACTGAATGAATGCAAAATGAGAAAAAACTATCAAAACAAAACATTATTTTATTTATTTTCTCACAGTTGTCAGTAGTGAGTTCACAGTCATCTTCTGCTACTCTCGGCTGATTCTTGTTTGTTCTTTAGTGTTGTTAAATTAGAGATTTCTGTTTTTGGTAACAGGGAGGAGTCAGGATTCAAAATCTGTTACAGTACATTACTGTCTACATTATGACATCAGCTCACAAGCATTAGATCACTTGCAGAAGACAGACCTTTTAGTAACACAATGCAATCAGTGTTTAAATCATGTAGCCGATTAATCAATCTTAACAGGACATACACTGGCATGTAGGGCCTGTATGCAGCCAGGCATCACCTGCCACAGACTTCAAACCAGTTGTAATATCTTAAACTTATAACTTGGGATAATGTAAATATAGCAGAACTCTTTTATTTTGTTGGCTGACCAGAACTGTGTGTGTTACATTTGATTTGTAATCATGTATGTAACTATCACAGAGGAATATATCAGTGCAATACATGACATCTTCTGTCCTTGACCTGTAAATTATGTCAGTGAAAGCTCAAAAAGAGTCAAAACAACTGTGGTATAAACCATTTAATCACCTCAGGGCAGAACCATTTAAAAGAAAAATCTATTTGTTTTGGCAAGCAGCTTTCTGTGAGCCTGAAAGGATTCTTTTTCATATAGCTACTGAGATACTCGTGGTGAAATCAGAGGAGAAGACATATCCGGAAGTAATCCTGTCATTTTAAGCAAAGTCCATTGGTTATTTCTTGAATACATACTCCAATAGGGAGTCTTTTCTAGAGATGAGATGAAGCTTTTTGAGGAGCTCCTATTGAAACAGTAGATGGCAGCAGAGGGCCTCTGTGGACAGCATATAAAGTCAATATAAAGCAGAGGTGATCATGTTGCAGGTTTTCTAACATTTAGATATTGTACCTGCATCAACATGGTGACTGGAAACATGTTCAGCAGATGTTTAAATGATTTCCATCATGAACATGATTAAATCCAGTGTATCCCTGCGCGTCAGTGTTGTGCTGTGCGTCTCACACTGGAGCGCGTTCTGTGGGATTTTGTAATGATGCTATGGCCCTGCCCCATAAGTAACGGATACATCACACCGTACGCGCTCCCTGCTGCCATTAATGTGTGCGCCTATCTCTACATCTTGCACCGTGTGGAAAACAACAACAACAGAGGTGACAACAACAACACCGGCGATTTCTTGGATGCGCGTCTTTTCCTCACTTTTTAATTTCTTGAATTGTGGCTTGAACGTGGACACTTTTACAGTCAGTTTTCCGTGCAGCAAGCTGATGCATTTATTTGTCTTGTTTCTCATTATTTCTGGAATATTTGGACAGGAAACCTTTAATTTACCTTTTGGTCGCACGTTTGAGTGTGGATAATTATATCGACTTCTGTGAACCTTCATTTGGAGACACAGTCGGTGCTGCTTGCATAAAGGGGGAGTGTGTCGACGGGAAGATGTTATCAGTTTAGTTTCTTCTGGTCATTTCAGGACTGCTGCTGCTTATGTGGAGAGACTGCACCTAGACTGACCACAGCAGCACATTGGAATTGACAAGTTTACCTCCTGAGCTCCCCACCGCCTCACTGACTTATTGTCTGGGGAGGGGGGGGGGGGGGGGGTTGCAGTCAGCCTTCCGCCTCCTTTCCCCTGGCCGATCCACTTGAAAAGAACCAGTCTCCAATTTGGCCTATCTTTCCGCTTTTAAAACATGAAGTTCGACCAGATCCTCTCTGCCATCGGAGGCTTTGGCAGATACCAGAAAATTTTATACATTTGGATTTGTTTACCTCAGATCCTCCTCGCCTTCCACATGATGGTGAGCATCTTCACCGGGGCCACGCCACCCCATCAGTGCCAGGAGAGCTCGAGCTCAGAAGTCGGGAATCAGTCCTTCATCCCCGGTGCAGTCGCTCTCAACTTCAGCCTCTCGGACTCCCCCTGCTTCTCCTCCGATGTGCTGCTGCTGGGCAACCGGACTGAGCGTGTCCCGTGTGGCCGTGGATGGGTCTACAGCCAGGAGACTTTTCAGAGCACCACGGTCACCGAGGTACAATGATAATGTGGACAAGAAAGATGTTCAATCTGGGTTGAAATACTACTTTGATTATGCATGAACTCACCTTGCTGCATGCAAACAGGTGGATCTTTTCCACATTAGAAATAAGGGATATATAACCTGTTCAATATGAGACTAGGATGCATTCAACCCTGAGAGTATTTACTTAATCTGATTCATAAATTAAGGAATCTAACTGCACCAAAAAAATGAAATAACAATGGCAATATGTTTGCAGATAAACATTGTATCACACATGGCCACACTAACCTGCTAGAGGGCCGTGGGGCAAAACAACCTGCCGGCCCTCATTAACTCCCTGCTCCTCTTTGGCAGTTTATTGTGTGAGCAATCTAATCAAACACAAATTAATTTGGGAATAGCCATTACAAATAAGAGCAATATAACCCAAAATACGTCTTATATATGCCATATTGCATATTCTCCTATTCCCAAACAAGGTTACAGGTTATCATGTTACTATAGAGCAGAGCCGCTCAATTTAAGGGCCAATTTGGCCCCCAGATTCTTTGTTTTGGCCCACCACGGCATTTGACAAGGTTTTTTTCAGTCTGAATTCTTGTTCAAATTGAAGCTTATTAATGCTTTACGTTTTTGACAATGATTTCTGCAAAATATTCAAATTACTAGTAAGCCGATTAATGAGTAACATTTTAATTATTGTGATATTTTATTTTAGATTTAAGTAAATTTGGGGTAAAATATATCACACTTTAATGAAATATAATTTTACATTATGTAAACATTTATTTTTGACCTGCAGCCCTCCATACAGATTCATCTTTAGCCCTTCATAGGAAAGAATTCATGCACCTCTGCTCTAGACCAATTAGCACACAGTGGGCCTTAATCTAATTAGGGTCCTTTAGGGTTTTGAATTTTTCCATCATTGGCCTGTTTTGTCCAGCTGATAATCCTGCAATACTCTACAGCAGAGGTCTTCAACAGGGGGTCCGCAACCCCTAGGGTGTCCGCGGAGGTACTGCAGGGGCTCGTGAAATTTTTGGTTGATTAGACAATTTTTCATATCTCTTTCCCCCAATTTTTTTTCCACAAATTTAAATGTCTTTAGATACACATTAACATGAATCCAACATATTGTAGCGAATGGATAAATGGAGGCAGAAGATGTTATCTTTCAGCCAGAAATGCACACATTCAGCGACACACAGGAGCTCTCTCAAGCTGGACTAAGGTTCACTCACAGTGCCAGACTAGCCTGGACCCGTCCCTCCAAGCCTCCTGCACACAAAGAGGAGGACCCACCCCTATCGCTATAGGTTAACCTGTGTATTATTTGAATAGCTTAGTATTGAATGCACAATAACAAGGTGTGTTTATACATGGCACTAGGCCCAGTTTAATATAAAACACAATTTTATACAATATATATAGTAGGGGGTCCCTGCTCCATCTCTCTATCAGTTTGGGGGTCCTTGGTCTGAAAAACATTGAAGACCCCTGCTCTACAGCATCAATATCCCAGGAGTGGCACAAAAATACAGTCACTATATTCCAGTAACGTGATATTTTTTTTAATCACAAATGATTATCTTGGTTTTTGGTCTTGTGCGCACATGATAAGGATCTTGTAATTAAAGTCGTAATCTTATAATTATCCTGAAGCACAAGTTGACTATGTTGTGGGAACAAGTTATTATTTTGCATTCAGAAAATAATAACTTCTTACCATAAAATATCACCTTACAACACTTTAAAGGCTCCGTAAAACCGCACAAGTAAAGCCTGTTTGAAAACATCTGTCAACTGCACAAGCAGCCATCTATAAATAAGAAATATATGTATGTACAATAGAGTCTTTTTTTGTACATGTACCAGTGGGACCTGGTGTGTAACGAAGCCAGACTGAACAGCATTGGATCGTCCATCTACATGTCCGGCCTGTTGGTGGGGTCTGTGCTGTTTGGAGCCATGGCTGACAGGTAGGCTTTGCAGCTCTTATTCAGCCTGCAGCCCTGAACCTCTGATTCTGTACAGATACAACACAAAACCAGATCCTCAGCATCAAAGCATGGCTGCAGAGCAGACACAGCTGGAGTCCTTGGTGTGTGGTAGTTGTCTGTAAGTAGGGCAGTTTACACATCATGCTGGTTTCGTTCAAGGGCTAAAGATACACGCTGTGGTTTGACTGAAACTCTTCCCTCTTAATTGGAATGACCTTTCCTCATGTTTAGACCTTAAATATCTTTTGAGAAATTGGGTCATTAACAAATTCAGTGTTTCCCACTGGAGGTGATGGCGACATCTTTGAAATAGCAGTTAAATGTTCATGTGATACTACAACTTTCCCTTCTGAAATTTCTCAAGAGCTGTTGGCAGGAGTGGCAAGTTCTTTACTTTTTTTATTCTAGCGCAGCATTTCTCAAGCCACCGTTCTGTTTTTCTTACCAGAGACTAGATTTACTTTCGTGGGACCAAAACATTTGTAATTTTAGAGCTGAAATTGTCTACAAGATTATTGATTAAGACACAGTTGCGGGCAAGTGTAGATGAGACAGCCTGAATATATCATTTAATAAGATAGCAACGTCAGTCACCAGACGCAGTAGGTCCAGTCACCATAGTGAAAGAAGAGGAATATTGGAGGAAGTAGAATTGGGAAACCTGCACTTCTCCTTTGTTGAGGAAGGTCCATGAGCTGGTTGTCAGCATGTTGACATTTTGGCTATGACGGTTTGTCTTTCTGGTGCAGAGGCTGCTGTGTCAGGATGTATCGTCTTGGGTCTAATGGGCATCAAAGAGGGAACCGGAAATGGTTCAACAATACTTTACCTCCAGGTCTGCCCTGAAAAGATGGTTGTGGCAGAAACTCTGTTCACATGAATGTTCAGCGACCAGCAGGGGTAGCTAAGTGCAGTGACGTTGAAGTCAATCTAACAATGGCAGCAGTTTTAGAGCTGGATGAAGCGATACAAACAGTTGCACCAACACTAGCAAATATTGAGGAAAAGAAGGAGCAAAACAAATGCCTAAAATTAATTTTTAAAAGTCTTCAATGGTCATTTAGTGACATGGTGTTGCACTGTTCTCCCATTGATGGAGGGTTAATGATGTTTACAGCTTGTTTAATTACAGCACCTAAAATATGTCAGATGGTTTAACCAATGCCGATTGATTAAAGGCTGCTCCAATACTTTCCAAATTAACCCGAGGTCTAGACCCGGTAGGTTGCAATGACTGGAAACAATCACCAATGGAGCGTGATCAGACCCGATCTATTCACAATGTATATTTGGCTCCATTAATAGGCTACATTGTGCCCCCAGAACAGACTTAGCTTATCAGTGTAGTTGGCAGAGCCGCATCGCTGCTCAGCTGGTTGTTCTGTTGCCTCCTGGCAGCAGCACACCTGTAAACATCTGGTTTCTGAAAGTCGCACCTCCTACAACCAGGTAATAAATCATGAGATTTATTCCCCTTTGTTTTCACATGAGAATTTTCTGCCTTTTTCTGTCAGCTGGCACTTTTCATGACACTTTCATTACCAAACTTATCAGAAGTCATCTGCACATCTGTCTAACTGAGATTTATTCATGGTTCAAACCTGTTTTCACGTTGAGGGAAAACTCGTGTTCATCTCCTCTCTCTGTTCAAGGTACGGCCGGCGTTTCGTCCTGCTGCTGTCCATCGCTCTCCAGACTGTGTTCGGAGTCGCTGTAGCTTTTGCACCCAACTTTCCAGTCTACGTGATTCTTCGCTTCGTAGTTGGCACCACAATATCTGGAGTCATCATCAATGCTTTTGTACTTGGTATTACCCAAACACACACGCACTCAAACACAAACATAATGATGATTTGAGATCATTGCAGGAATGATATCGATGTTTGATATCTGCCTACCAGCACCTCTAAAGTCACAGATTTTTAAGTTATGTGTTATTGCCTGGTTTCCAGAAAGTCACTACATCTGGCCAATGAACAATTCCACACATACCTAAACCTGCACAACCTCATACAGTCATTTTTACACTTCTTTTTTCACAAGAGCTAGGTCTGCCAGTCTTTTAGAGCTTTACTGCTAAACTAAGCTAACTGGTTGTTGGCTGTAGCCAATCGGACTCTCAGCAAAAAAGTGAATAACTGAAATGACAAACAATTGACAATTTGGAGACACGTATTTTGTACTGGATCGCAAGGACATGTGGGTGTCAATGAAAACGTAATAGGCGGGCTATATATTATAGGAAGATTGAATGCAGAGAGAAGGAACAGATGTTAGCAGCAGATGTAGCGTCAGTCATCTCATTTTCACTTATTAGTCAGATACTACATTTTTATATAGTTTCTTGTCTCTGCAAAACCCCTGCCACATTTTCCCCTTCCTGAAAGCTCCAAACCACCACCTCAGTTGAACCAAATACCCATGATCCTCCTCTCCTCTCCTCTCCTCTCCTCTCCTCTCCTCTCCTCTCCTCTCCTCTCCTCTCCTCTCCTCTCCTCTCCTCTCCTCTCCTCTCCTCTGTTTTCCCTCTAAAAGGCACTGAGTGGACGTGCACCAAGAGACGCATGCTGGCCGGTATCATCACAGACTATGCCTTTGGCCTGGGTTACATGCTGCTAGCAGGGGTCGCATATCTGATCCGCGACTGGAGAAAATTGCAACTGGCGATATCAGCCCCGGGATTCCTGCTCATCTTCTATATATGGTGAGAAATTCAACTGGCATCTGAACATTAGATCCACTGTGCATTCATACATGAGTACATGAATGCCTTCTTTGTGATGCTCATTTCCCCCTCTGGCCTTATTTCTCTCTGTCACTCTCCCTTGCCTCTGTCCACTCTTGCTCCCCTGTTCTCTCTCTATCTCCTGCCAGGGTGCTCCCCCAGTCTGCCAGGTGGTTGTTGGCCAACGACAGGAGAGAGGAGGCCATCACACTCCTCCGCAAAGCAGCGCTCATCAACGGCCGGGTCTTACCTCCCGCCGTACAGGTGTGTCTCTCTGCATCTTACACTGTCATGATAGTTTTTGTCTGCAGCATGCTGCCTTGAAAAGTATTTTTTTGTGAATGTCAAAAAAAATCCCATAATAAGAAGCAAACCAAATAGGTGAGTCGGACTCTCACTTTCCAACAACTTGCGAGTCTGTGGTACTCTTCTCCAAGCCCGCCAGCGGCAGCCACAGCCGGAGACATAATGTTTCTAGGGGGTCTGTCCATCCTCCGTCCGTCCGCCCGACCGTCCTGTTCTCCTCATTGCAATATCTCCAGAATGCTTTCAGGGATATGGTTCAACTTTGGCACCAATGTTGGATGAACTGATTAGATTTTGGCTGTCAAAGGTCACTGTATACATAACTTTATCCATAACTCGACAATTCTGTCTCTAACTGGAATCTCTCTCGATAAAAAGTGAGCTGAGAGGATTGATACCACTCTCACATCTGTATAGTTGATATGACGATTACACCAGAAGACAGTTAGCTCAGCTCCAAATAAATGTCCTTCCCAACTATCCCGGACACACATGTAGTTTAGAGATCACTAGAACAGTGGGTTGCTGTATTTTTTTGTAAATGGTACTCAACAGGTGTAACTAGTATATTTGTAAGGGACTATTTTTAATTAGTGGGACTGAGTCGACCACATACTATGTTCAATTATGAAGTAATGTCATCCAGTGCAATGATGTGGATTTTTTTTCTAAACAGCTTTTAAACAACAATGTTGATCTATGACAATGAGGATTAAACAGACTCCGGCTTGTTGGTTTTGGTCTTTAATAAGATCTGCTCTGTATCCTGCACATCAGGTAGAGAAGTGTGACATTTTTGGTGGAGGGAAGCGAAGGCACACGGCAGTGGATCTTGTGCGGACACCTCAGATGAGAAAGAGAGCGATCATCTTGTTCTACATCTGGTGAGTCTTTTAATCATTTCGGTGTCATTTTAACAGAAGCGACAAATCAAATTCTCTCCTCCTTTCCTCATCCTCTGTCTCTCTCTTTAAATTCTGTTTGCACTCCCAGGTTTGTGAATGTGCTGGTATATTATGGCTTCTCACTGGGCGTATCCAGGCTGGGGTCAGACCTCTACCTGACCCAGTTTGTGTTCGGGTTGGTTGAGATCCCGGCTCGTTCCCTGGTGCTCGTCGTCCTGCCCTGCAGCCGCAGATTCTCCCAGAGTGGCTTCCTGGCTGTCGGTGGGCTCGCCTGCCTTCTAATGGTCGCTGTCCCTGCTGGTAGGATGTGACTCTGTGTGTCTGTTCTGACAGGAAGTTGAACTTTCTGCAAAACTTAAGACGTATAGTAATGTATTTGATCACTCAGATAATTCTCTTCCTTCTTTCTTCAGATCATCCCAACGTCCTCACTGGTCTCGCCATGGTCGGGAAGTTTGGTATAACCGCTTCCTTTGCTGTGATCTATGTATACACGGCTGAGATATTCCCCACTGTGTTAAGGTAAGACTTGTGAGTTTTACTATATTATTTTCAAATCTTCTCAAATACCTGAAGTTGTTTATTCCCCCTGGTGTACCTACAGGCAAACAGGAATAGGAGTATCCAGCATGTTTGCGAGGATGGGCGGTGTGTTAGCACCCATCATCAACATGCTGGATAACCACAGCCCTACTACACCCCTCGTTATCTTCGGCATCACACCGTTACTGGGTGCCATCTTAGCCCTGGCGCTGCCCGAGACTGCCGACAGACCTCTTCCCGACACAGTGGAGGAAGTGGAGAACTGGGACATCAGGTACCAAGATGTAACATAGCAGGATGGGACTTTAATTTTATAGATGTTCGGTCAGATTGGTGAGGAAAGTACAATTTGAGACGAATTCAAATATATGTTCTTCGTCCTAGAAAGCAGAAAAGTGCCTGCTTGTGTGCAAAATAAAAGACATACAGTTGGAAAGGAATAATTTTCTTGAATTTTTTTCACACTTTGGCTCGCTGTGCACCAGCTGTTATCACAGTTACTGCATATTATGACGTCTAAATAGATTTCTTTTTTGTGTTTGGTCTCCTGCAGGACGCCTCCCACCAAGGACCACCCTGACATGTGTGAGGATGTTAGCCAATCAGTTGGCAGCATAGACAAGCAGGAGCTGCGACATCTAGCAAGCCTGACCTAACATTGTGTTCCATCGTTCACACGTTTTACAGGCACAGGTTTGATACCAGACTCATTACTTACCATAAGACCCTCTATGCAATTCCATGTCAGCATGTGATTTTGAGCTCTACGCATGAAAGCCAAACATGTTCGACATTAGCACGCAGGTGCAGACACGCACAAAGCAGGCATTCAGTTCTCCTGCAAAGGCCAATAAGCGGCCTACTGTTTGCAGGTAAAAACCGGCAGTCAGAAATAGACGTTTACACCTCTACTCCAAGTTTGAGAGGTGGTTTCATGTATTTTAGAAATGTTGGGAAACAGGATAAATAGTTTCCCTTAGGACTTTCCAGACGCACAGCTCTTATATTTCTATACATTAATACAGTAAATCTGGAGGCCACAACTTTCTAAAACTGATTTGAAGATTCCACAAGAGGATTTAGCAGATTGCTACGTCCTCTCTAATGCAGTACTCACAGTCCTGTCGAGCAGCTATTTTTGGAATATCTTACTTTTCAGGACTGGAGGGTTTATTCGACTTTGTGAATTTCATAAAAACACTTATATCATATTTTTGTATAAAAGTGGATCACATCTTTCTGAAATATGTTTGTCGGATCTTAATGCTGTATTGCAAGCAACTGCCTCATCTTCTCTTTTATGGTCTCCAGCCAAGATAAATGAATCTAGACCAGTGAGATTGCATGCACTATTTACCTTTGTTATGCCTAATGTCGCCTTTTGTTGGACGACTGTAGTTAACTTATCATTTTGTATGGAAAAATATGGGATGTTATTGGGATCAGCATGTGACGAGATACCTGATTTTATCATTGTTTGTAGAGGTTTGTTCTCATTTTCTTACACCGAATTATACTCAAATGTAAGTCGACTGTGGCTGTGATGCTGACTTGGATTAAGAAATACAAGTGTTTAAGGGTTGTTATTGTTTGTATGAATTCATGGTACATTGAAGAAATTCCAGGTATATGTCAGAGGCACAAGTCATGTACTGTATCCTAAGTTACTTTAGGGTTGTGATGTTACTCAGGCCAAAAGATATTGATTTTTCAAAGTCTGTTATTGCTATAGCAAAGAAGTCTAAGGCCAGTGTGATTTGAATGCTGAAAATATGAATGTGAAAGTGTAACTTGTTATTTCACTGCATGAATTTGAGAGAGCATACCTTACTGCTGGCCGCAGCATGTCATTATACCAGAAATGTCACTGCAAATGGAAAACTTTTCCATTTTGTTATTGCAATGAATCCTTGTCCAGTGCATTTGAATGCAACAATTTTCTGAAGAAACAAGTGGAAATGTGTCACAGAATGTCTGAATGAAAGGAAGGGATTGTGCATATGTACATCCAGCAATAAAGTTGTTTAAAAAAAAAAGGTGGACTTCTGCGTGCAAGTTGGAAACATTTAACACATTATGATCAGGCAGCTCGACTCGCAATAACTGCACTTTGATACATCCAACATTACATGTAATTTACCTCAGGCACTCACAAAGTGGCATCAAAAGCATCTGAATAGTATTAACATCCTGCCTCCTTTATAGAGGACACAACAGTGGTGTAGTCTACGAGCTACAAAGGTGTACTCCGTAAAGTTACAGGATATCTGTATACCTGCTTAAAAATGAACATGGATAAAACTATGTTGTAGTTTTGTGGCAGAACTTTCAATACAGTGATTTTGTTTCACAGATAACTGCATTAAAATACGTTTTGCAGGGGAAAGCGCTTTGTCCATTCATAAAATTTACTCTGCGGTCTGTCCGAAGAGTGGAGCGTGGTAGGAGGGGCTTAGAGTTTGACCGTGACGTGACTTACACCTGACGTCACCTCCCAACAAACAGCAGTTTCCTCGACAATAGCAGACATTGAGCGTTTCAGGTTTTAATTAGCTAACGTCAATTGCCAAAGAATAAATAATATATGAAATGAAAGACAACTACTGTCTTAATTGTTTTAATTATGCCTGGCCCTGAAGCCACCATAGCTTCAGGTGACGCTACAGAGAAGGAGCCTGATGCTGACGTTACACCTGGTGAGTGAAAGTCACAGACAAGTTAGCAGTTATTCCTTTAGCAGCGGGGCACTGTTGGTATGGGTATTAGATTATATTATTTACCATATAAAGCGGAACCCAAGTTAGCTAGATGGGATTGATCTCAATGTTGGGCAGTGTTATATCATTATATAGCAAAATCTCGTGAGCTCGCTCTCAATTGTATTCATCCTGCAGCAGCTCTTGGCCGCTGTCCTCTGCAGTTAATCTGACACTTAGCCTCAGTTTGACAATGGTTTGGTGGAAAAGTGAAAATATTGTTTTAATTCCTCTCCTTTGGTATTTTTTTCCCCTCCCTTTCACTCACACAATGATTAGGAAGCCCAAAGACCCGCCGTTGTGGTGAATCCCCACGTGAAGAGCAACAGTGACTTGTCACCAGGTTTGGTGAGTGACCCTGAAACGACAGGGTTTAAATGACCCCAGCTGTAAATGCCTGACCTGATTGTGGTTCCAACTTTTTGGTGTGTCCACAGCATTTTTTTCTGCATGCCATGTGGTCACAGCTAACGTCCTAAATGCACTCCCTCAGTTCAACTAAACGGTGAGGACTGCTATTTTTTTCCCACATTGCTATATTTGATTTGAATGCAGCATTCATGAGTGTGGTGGCTCTTGTGGTGTCGTCCTGGGACGGGTATGTGCAAAACTGGGAGGGAATCATTACAGTACCCGCTACGGTAAAATAGACGACACCACTGGGGCGCAAGTCCTTCCTATGCCAGTGTAGCGTATGTAGCGTCAGTGGTGACGCCACAGTTGTTATCCTTCATAGACATGAGGATGTAGCCATCATTGCCCCAGTAGGTGGACCAGGAGTTTTTTATCAACCAGTACAGCTCCCCTTTCAAGGTGCCATATCCCACTGCAAGAACAGCATGGTCCAAATCCTCCGGTTTATTACCTGAAAAAACACAAGAAGCGTGTTAATTGTCGAGAAAAGAGTTGTTGGTCCAAACAGTGTGACCCTCAGTGAGAGGTAAACCTACCACAAGCAGGTTCGTAGTAGACGCCGTGGCTATAGAAAACAAATGATCGATGTGAAGCGTCAATGCTGACTGCTGCCGGGCCGTTTTTGAAGAGAGCCAGTTTAAGGGCCTCAGCGTTTCCTGATGTGACATTAGTGTAGCTTTGGATTCGTGCAACAAGCTGGGAGGAGTTCAAATGGCAAAATCCGTTCTGTTCAGAGAAAAAAACAGTTCTGAGTTGGGTTACATAAAGGCTGACCAAGCATATGTAGTTCAGACTATTCTGGGAAAGTAGAGACGGTGAACCGGAGTGCTGGACAGAGTTTTACAGCTGAGCCACAGACAAACAAACAAACCCCCGTCTTCAACACAAGAGCACCTGAAGGTGTAGCTGGCATTAATGCCACAACATTACATTCACAGAGTTGCACTCTACAGGTGGGAAAATGTCGTAATGTGTCTTTTCTGAACACAGTCAGAGTTACGTTTCACTGGAACTTGTAACTCTAGAAGTCAGTTAAACATGTCAGAGTCATGCTGCCTCAGTTACATCAAATCATCTTTCAGTTTTCTTCCTAAATTGTTTCAGTTTGTCAACCGTAATGCAACACTTTCACAGTAGCTTACCAATCTTTGGTTAAAAAAAAAAAAAAGGACTGTAAAGTGTTATGCAGTGATCGTTTTATAATTATCAGGCTATTTTAGCTTCATCGTCATGCGATCATCTCACCATGCCCATATAGGCTCCGTAGGTTTCTGTTGTGGCGATGCCCCCGTGTTTCATGATCCACTCGTACCCTCTCCACTCCTCCCCTCCATCACAGCCGTTATTGCCGTAACCCCAGGAACAGTCGATCAGCATCTGCTGAGACAGGACCTGCAGGGAGCCCGTCTGAAAGACAACAGCAAAGACATGATCCCACGCAGATTAGCAGCCTGTCCTCGTCTGCAGGAGTCAAACCCTCTGAAATACAATACAAACACTTTCACCAGCTGTTGAATTTATAGCACCACACAGGCCTCTAATAAACCAAACTAAGGGATAAGTTAAAGGCTTGATTAGATGTAAAATGTTTTATAAGGGAAGGGAAAATTAGACTAAAAGTCATGTTAAGTACCAAAAACATTCAGACCTGTAGACATGTGCACGGGGCTTAAGATGGGAGCACAGTGACGTTTCTAACGAACATTTTTACACCAGCTGTTGTCCACAGGTTGCTCGGCAGACGCTGTGAGATGAAGTAAATTCAAAACTGGCCTCCGAGGAGTGGCTGTGTTTATGAAGCTGTCTGTGGGGACGGGTTGCTGCATCACAGAGGACACTTCCTGCTGCTGCGCTGCACGCTGGCTAAGGTACAAAGACAGACTGCTGGGGCCTCACTACAGTGATGTCCTCAAGCCAAATCAAAATGCTTTCGCAATCTCTGCAAAACAATTAGGAGCGGTGAGGTTCATTGAGCCAGCTCTACCGCTGTGTTCCTATTATTTTGACAACTGACTGAAGTGAACTAATTTAATAAAACTGCCAGAGGTTGTCAAGATTACATATGAAATTGATTTAGTTTATTAACATTTCTATTTTAAACAAAGAGAAAAGAAGAAATTGCTTAATGACATTATTGTTAATGTGCTGAAAACAATTGTTTTAATAACCACCCTCCTCCCAAGTGTCCGTTTGACCCTGTAGAGGATCAACTTACTCCTTGGAGAGAGTACCCAAGAACATTTCCATGTACTTTTCTTGGTGTAGTTAAGTGCAGTTTTGAGGTAGTTGCAGTGTGTATTAGGGTTAACACAATTACTAAGTTTTAGTTGATGATTCATTTCCATATAAATAATTGCAATAAACAATTTGTCTTTTTCTGTTCATTCTAGTTTTGCTTGCCAAGACAAATCGCCTCCTATAAGTTAGGAGTTTGTTTGCTTCTGGCTTAAAAACAAAATGTTCCCATAGCAGTGCCGTGGTGTTTGGCTTTGCAACTAAATCTCTGATGTTACTGTCAATAGATGCTCATCAAAAAAGTGCCTGACGATGAACAGTTTGTTCCTCCACTCGTCTGACATTTGACCACAGCAGACGAAGAGAGCGCATCAATGGCGTCATCAAAAGAGCACCAGTCAAACCTCAAATGGTGGAAAAACAAAATGGAAACAGCGATGGAAATATTTCTTAGTTTCATCCTGCTGTTTTGATACATATGAATAAATACGATTCTAAAGTTTATTGAGAATGATTGTGATCAGCTTCAATAATCACAGTCACGGGATTATGTTAAAATTGTGACGCGTCTAGTGAGTGTTTCCATTTTCTGATACTTTATACTTCTTGACAACTGAACACCTGGGACAAATATTATAAAGCACTTTTTTACCTCAGCACACTTATTTCATAACTGAAGTTACTTTTCAGATTCTAATGAGTAATACAATAAGTTAGGATTTTTTTATATCATAGGTTAGGAAAAAACCTAATTGATCCTCTGGGAAATTCCCAAACTTTCCATCATTATATAAAGTAGTTAACATTAACTTTACCAGCTGCAACATTACAGTGAGTTTTACCTTTATAAGTAGATTTTTGTACTTGAGTAAAACTTCAAGATCTGAATTCTTCTTCTCAGCCTATCACTTACAGCTATCGCCCAAGAGTGGTTTGTGTTTGCAGAAAGAGAGTCAAAGAATTTGGTCACTTCAATGGAGTGCCATCAAATCCCATAATAGACCGGCCCTACATTTGGATCACGTTGCTAAGCAACACGGGAGAAGGAATGCCTTTGAGCTGGGTCTTCTACGGGTGGAGGCAGGTCAAAGCTGACATTCATTCTTATTTATTCAGACGTTCTGTCAAGTCTGTCTAACCTTTGTGAAAGTGGCAAAATGAATCGTGTTGTGGACCTGCTCTGAAAGGACAACTCCTCTTCACTCACAAGGATGCTTTTCTTATACCTAAAGCAAATTTGTGCAGAAATCAATGCACTAAGATGAATGAATACAAATTGGCAGATGTTACACAGATATGATAGAATAACTAATTTGTCCACATTGAGAAGTTTTTTTTCCAGAAAGAATGTAACTTAATTTTAAATCTACACTGTTTAATCATTCATATATTCATCAGTCGTTTTGGTGATTGGAGTATTTAATGCAATTCGAACAATCTGTAGTATTTGAGGCAACTTGCAATTTTGTTAAATTCGTGGAATTTCTCTGCAATAAAGTAAACTCAATTGAAGCTCTGCTGAAATTATTACAGCACAAAGTAAACCTTTCCAAACAAAACGTTCTTCATGAACAAAAGTAATTCCTCATTTCAGTCAGCAAGGCTCTTCAACCTCTCATCATCAAAACAAACCACATGCTGGTTTACTGGAAAAATCAGCAAAAGTGGATGGAGTTTATATTAAATGTGGTCTTATCATGAGAATTAGACAACCAATCATTGCACTTGATCACTTTCATCACAGCCTGTGTTGAATTGGTATTATTTAAAAAGCATAATTTTTTTTCAGAATATGTTGCCTATGTATTCTGTATTGTAGTCACAGACTATTTTGTGAAGCTACGTCACTTTTATGACTCAGAAATGTTTTTGTAACTTTGAGCCCAATGAAGGTTCTATAAGTTCAGAAAATTAAATATAAAAAAAAGAATAAGAACTTAAATATTTCAAGCCATTTCTGTGATGTGCAGATGAGTTATTATTGTAGGAGGTGAATACATATGACAATTTTTGGTATTAATTTGTAGTTTTAAAAAACATATTTTTTCCCAGACTTTAAATTTTCGCCAATTCACAGAATTTTACCACCAAAAAAAAAAAACACACACACTTCTGAATTTCATTGCTATATTTGAGAAAGGCCGCTCCAAAATCAAGCATTTTTTTTATCACTATAATCACAAAGCAATGCTGCAAAATCCTAGAAGGACTGATTATATTATACTCTTGAGAAAGAAATAATAAAAAAATAAAAAAAACTTCTCTAAAGTTCTATTTTTCGGCTTGAACAACCCGACAAGAACCATCAAAGTTAAACCTTATTATTTCTTAAATACCTCGTAGGATGCCAGTAGGAATTGCATTGCTAAACCTAAACATGAGCAGATGAAGCGCCATGCTTAACATCTGTGGCTTCTAAGAGCATAAGCAAGTAGCCCCATCAGTTGAAAACACTGGCACGGGGCCAGTTACTGTGTGATAAGCTGCTTTCTATCTTTCTCACCTTTAAGAAGAGAGCGCCCTCTACTGCTCCAGTGGTGGCAAAGCTCCAGCAGGAGCCGCAGATGGCCTGGTCCTTCACTGGGGTCACAGCTCCTGGAAGTGCAGAGGAAAGGTATAAAACTGAATGTCCTGGCAGACCGATGCACCTCTGGGATACATTTTGGAGTTAGACGTACCATAGAGCCTCCAGTCAAGGGACTCGGGTACTTTCACTCCTTCATAACTTTTGGAGAGGAAAGGGAGCCCTCTGTTCGGTGTCTTCCCTCGCTTCCTTCCCCTCATGGTTGCCAGCTCCGACTCGGTGCGATCTGACAGGGAGTTCAGAGCCAGGCTGTAGGACAGCCCCGCTCTGTTCTTAGAGTGGACATACCTACAGTGACAAGGAACCAGGCACCGGGTCATCATAGACGCTTCAACTACCAAATCTTCTACATCCATGCAGAACTGCTATTCAGCATGCCGATGTACTTGATGAAAACAAAAATCGTATTCAGTGTTGACTGTTCCTCTCACCGGAGGTTATGGACAAAAGCATGTTCCCTCTCCTCATGCTCCTTGTCATCGCAGTACTGACGCTGAAACTTGTCCTTGAAATAGTTGAACATGCTCTGTGAGTGGCCTGATGCCGAGGTGTGGATGATATCTTTCATCGGATTGGCCAACATGTGGTGCTCCACTCCGGGACCAGGAAACCCCCCACAACTCATCCCTGTAGAGAGAGTGATAGAACATTTAAGTGTTGTTTTTCCTCCTGTGATTCTTTTAAAACGTTGGATTATTCAAGAATCCACAACTGAGACACAAACCTTCAGGCAGCGAGAAGACTTTGGGGTCCACGTGAGTGCTGAACTCCTTGTAGTCCACTAGGTACTTGTCATAATGGGACCCCAGCAGTGTGTTGTATCCCATCATCTCGTAATGGAGGGGCATGGTGGTGTCCCCTTTGCCTCCCGCGCCTTGCTCTGAATGTGTCACCCACAGTGTGTACTTGTTCTTCTTGTAACCCACGGTGGTCACGTTCTGCCAGACCTCACACAGGGAACCTCCATAGTACTCCATTCTCAGGAACTGTGGGGGGGCATTAACATGTTGACTTCTCCGTGAACATCATTATGTATTATTGCAGCTGGATTTTTCAAGTCCTCAACATCACATGGTTGTGAAATTAAGAGTAGACAGGACAATACATTTTAAATCTCACTCGTGATGACTGTAGTGTCTCTGGGAGACCTGCAGCCCATTTACAGCAGTTCACCAGTCAGTTTGCATGTCAGTGAGTGTCTGACGGTTACGATGAAACATCTCAAACAAGCAGCAAATAGTGACGGTTTTAGTCTGTCTAGTCAGCATCATGAAACTCATGCTGACAATTAACTGTCGTACTAATAATAATGATTGAATTGTATTTTTCTTCCTTTCATAGTAAAGGCCTAACCATAGTTTAATAAAACTAAAAAAATTGCTTTGCTGTTTGCCTTTTTAGGCTTTGGAAACCAGAATTGCACAAAGAGATATGACACAATTATCAATTTGCATACACAAAACTGGAATTTAAAAAAAAATTGCTAATAATGAGTGAACAGCTGGATGGAACTTCAGCTGTCTTTCCAAGTTTGTTGAATTGGGTGGGTTGGTCTTTTTTTTTGTTGTGATTTGTGGTATTAACACGTTTAAATGCCACCTTTATTCTGCAAATTAAAATGAGCTGTGCATGTAGCTGAAGAAGAGGGCGCATGAGATGACATCATTAAAAGAGTCAAAACTCAAAACGGTGGAAAACGATGTGGAAATAGTTGGGAAAATTGGACATTTGTGTCCATGTCATACAGCTGTTTTTTTTTTTTTATCAATGAATGAAAACAACTGTAATTATTAAACAAGTAGTAATTTATTTAGTAGTTCTTTTTCTGTATTGTAAAACAACCCCGGGGTCTGACTTTGTGTCTCACACACCTGGAAGCCCTGCACGTCGGGCAGTGATGCCTGCGGTGTGACTGCTTCCTCCTTTGTTCCGTTAACCTGGAAGCACTTCATCACGTTTTGCTCCACCTCGGTCGTCTCAGGAGTGATTTTATAGGCGGTGCCAAACTGTTGCTCCGACCCCTGCTGGTATGTTAAAACCTGGCCTGTTGATAATCACAACGAGAAATGTTAAGAAACAGGCATTACATCACTACTTTAATCTCAGTAACAGTACTCCCTTTTTTAAAAGTTGAATAACATTTTAACATTGTTTAATACCTTAAACTGCACCGCTCTTCCTGCACAGGGTGTAGGACAGCATTCTGCTGCCCCACTGATTGATTTGATAAATCATCCTCATCTGATAAAATGAGTGCATTTCATATTTTATCATTACAGAGCTAATAATTAATGTCCAACTGGCCACATTTTTGCATTTTTATTAATATTATATTTCGGTCAGTTAATTAAGACTGATCCTGGGTCTGCTGTGGCTTTCTGTGATGACCCATCGTATGATTTCCTGCTGTAGAATAATTGCTGACATTCAGTGAGAGATTCCAGGCAAAAAACTAAATTATTCATAACATTTCTGCTTAGGTTACCTAATCTAAAGTGTTCCTGCTATTGCAATAATAATTGATCATGTTAAACATAACGATTGTAATCTAGGTTAAATTCAGATTACATTTGCCAACATCACAATTTTAAACATATACAAAAAAAATACTTAGAAATCAATTTAAAAAAAGACTGAAAATCCTTCATCATAGAGGTTAGAAGTAACAAGTGTGTAACAGGAGATACCAGACTGAGTCCTTTAATACTGCTGATTGTTTCATTTTCACTTCTTTTATTATTTGATGATGCTACAGTCTGGTCTCTGTACTCTGACACAGCAGACTCTCCGTTTCAAATCACTCATCCAATCAAGCAGAGTCAGTTTAAAGAGAAAAAGTCACGGGTGAAGGTGTTTTTCTTACCATGGTAGTAGTCAATTCGGCTGGACTTTGCCACTAGGTCGAACCAGGCCTCAAATGGCTCCTTAATCTCAGCGTAGGGCAGCGAGATCACTCCTGCAATAGAAATGTGAAATAAAATCAAATCCAAGGACAAAGAGGCACTAGCATATGGTGTTTTGCGCCTTACCTTTGACATGATAGGTGTTCCCAAAATCAGGGCGGGAAGGGACTGCTTTGCCCTCTGCAGCTGCAAAACAATGATGCTTTAGTGACTGACTATATGTGGTGTGTGTTGTAAAGGATAATGAAGTAAAATGTGACTGGATTTGTAGGAGCTGATGGCTGTGCTTGAACATTTGCTCTAAAAATGTCTTCATATCTTATGTACATGTTCCTTTTATTTACATAAGATATAGTCCAGCAAAATGTCTGACAGACGGACTGGTGCTAAAGTCAATTTTTGATTTCACACACATAAAGCAGTAATTACATTGGAAAATGTAACCATGTTTCACCTACCTAATGCTATTGTGCTTTGAGTAAGAGAGACTATAAGTTTTCAATAACGTTATCAAAATAAACAAATAGTTTCAGTTGGAGGGATATTTATGAATGCCGAATTAAAGAGTAGCCTATATAGTTTCTTTTGGGGTTATAAACCCCATTTTAAGATAAATGTGGTTGTTTTAAAATTAAAATAAACTCTAAATTGACATTTTTGGGGGGCTGATTTCGGATTAAGATCCTGTAAATCGGCACATATAGAGACCAAATCAGAAAACCTTTGCATGAAACTTGAGAAATATCGCACGTATTTCCTTCTGCTATAGCCACTTATATCTGGGAGTGGTAATAACAACGTTGAGGGTAACAGCTGTGATAACGACTGTGCAACAACAGGACTAACAACTGAAGCTGCTTTCATAGCAGGTATCGATAGCTGACTGAAAACGTGGAAAATTAAATGTTCTTACCGATGGCGGCCCACAAAAGAACAGCTGCAATGTACAAACGCTGCATTGTTTCTACTATGAGCTCAAAAGTGACAGGAAAGAAAAGCAGTCAGACTAAATACAAACACTACAACAACCCATGATTCTGCAGGCGACCCTTTCTATAACCCTCAAACCGCTTATTAAATCACAAAGTCACCGATGCTCCCTCTTGACCAATCACGCTGCGGCGAGGAAGCGTTTCCTCCAATCAGACACAAGAGGCGGGACTTCTTGGCACGTATATCATGTGATTTGTCATATGACCAGAGTAACCAACAGTTAAACATTTTAGGAAAATGTTGAACAGTGCCAAAAAATTGTTGTGTAATTTTAAACTTTTTTTGTTGTTGTTGCTAATGTTAAAAAGGATCGAGGAACAGTTTTTGTTTTTAGAGCAGGAAGTGGATAGATGAGCCACATGACTCAACAGAAACAGGAGCTCTGCTACTTGAGGTCCACTGTTTCATTTAAATCAGACAAAAAAAAATAATATTGATTATTCATTTGAGCTGCATTATGTAATCGACATTTAAAACAAGAGTCCTCATTTTCCTTGGGTTTGGTTGGATGCATAAAGGGCTGGTTGCTCTCTTCAAAGCAATAATACAAGTCAGCTAAAGTAATACAGAAGTGGTTTATTTATGGGGAGGAAGATGATTTTCCAATATAGCGCAAAACCTGCAAATTTGCTGGGTAATACCACCAAAAACTCTCTATTCTTTTTTTTTTTTTTAAACCAATCTTTCGTGGAGAATTCACATCCTTTCTTAAACCATTGTTGTTGATTCAGGAGTTTGACTCAACATGTGAATATAAGCTAATCAAGTGACATCTGGAGACAGTCTCACACATCCTGAAGTTTTGACCACTCCTTGGTTACTGTCAACTGTCTGCCAAACCACTTGATCTCATTTTTTGTTAGATGTCAACCACACCTTAGCAGCTACAACAAAAGCTTACCCCATCCATGGATCGCTTTAGCATTTACATACAGTCCCCTCATATATGTTTTTGTCATCTGCCAATTTTCCAAGTCTTCTTATCTTCCCAGACGTAAAGAGACCACTGTTTGCAACAGCTTTGCTTTTTTACACTCAATGAAACAAAGCAAGCATCATGTTTCAGTGAGTGATTTTACAAAGTATGCTGGCTTTTCCAAATAAGAAGTGTGTTGACCTCTAGTCCGTTGCTGTTCTGTCCCTTTCAGACAGACGTCGGCTCTGGGACTCCCTCCACTGACTGCCACCTTCATTCTTGTCTTTTGTTCTCTGTAAAAAATATCATCTGCCTGCTCATCAATATTTTTGTTCAGTGGGGGCCACAAGGGGAAAGACTTGGCAAAGTGAACTGAAGGATTTGGGGGTTAGGCGCAACAAACTTGAAATGCATCCTGGTACATGTAGGAACTTCTGTCATCTCCATGAGCAGGAACAGTCTGCTTTCTTAGTCCATATAGCACAAACTGAGGAATATATTCCTTCAGTTTATTATAATTTTCCATCAACACTAAAAGGACATCCGTATAAAAACTGAGGAAGTTTCCCTGTAGATCTTAAAAAGCAGATCACCTATTAATAGTATGGAAATATCCTAAACAGCAGGGCACTGTGGTTTTCATGCAATGTTACTCATACATGATTAAATGCTGCATTTCATGGGGACTATTTTCAACCTTACATTAATACACATTTTTCCTGGGTGATGGTCTTTATGGCACATGTGAAGCTTTCTTCATTAGACCACTGAGGCCTTGATCACTCTGAGGAATATGATCTTCTTTGGAAAGTACCAAAGGTTCAGTATGGTAGCCTGAGAGGATCAAGTTTAACTGTTTGTACCTTCAAAAGTATGTGCTATGCTGAAATAAATCACGTCATTGCAGGATGACCTCTGATGGACTGAAGGTTTGGAGTTCTTGATATTGCTGCTGTTGCTGTGGACCGGCTCCTCCAAAGTTAACTCACCGCGGAAATGCCGAGGATCGTTCCTTCACTTCTCCAAGCTAAGTCTTTTCCTTTTGTGCAATCACAATGCAACTATAGCAGAATCAGTGAGCTACGAGGCTCCCAACACCTGTTACAGTCTTGTAGATCTGCTCATAGACAACACAGCTTTTATGCTGCATTTTCAATGACCAAATTTAAATGTCTATATAGATATTAGTATATTCATTTAATTCACACTGGTGATAATAACAATAATAATAATCGCTGAATCCTCCTATATGTAAAAGTTTTCAAGAACAGGCTACTTATACTGGGTTGAGCATGCTTAAATGTGGGGCCCATTTTTGTTTGTAAAAAATGAAAATGGTATTTAATGTAAATCCAGAGTCACATCTATTGTGTACTGTCAAACGTATGTGTGTGCAGCTCTATGCTGTACTTTTTCTATAATACACATCTAATGTTCCACAAAGTGCTTTCTAATATATTAAATCCACAAATGAATTTCGATATCATGAAGGTAAGTTTCCTAAATCTTTAGTACCTAATAAAGGCCTGAAGAGTGACAGAAATATCTAACCTGGCCACTGGATGTCAGTATCTGACAGAACATGGTTGTATTCTGACTCAGTGTTTGAAGGCCAGAGCTGTAGTCTGGCACACTTATTGAAATCATAGGATGCCACATAATTTAGATTGGCGTGTTGTCTGGAGCATGTGGAGACAGGCAGAGGACAAGCAGGACTGGAGGACCGAGTTACAGAGTAAAAGAAGCTGTTCTGCTCTGAACTTTGTCAGGTGGGAGTGTCAAGGCTTTAACTGAAGTCATGAGGTGTCACAGTATGACAGCTGAGCAGCCAGCAAGACATAAAAACAGTCAGTGTGCGGATCAGTGCACAATAACAGCTGGATTAAAGATGAGTAGTCAGCGAGAGAAGAGCAGGAAGTAAATTAACTAATGGCCACTTTGTGTGACTTAATGGTACACACAATTATTAAGATATAAACTATTACAATAAAGAAAAACTAGTTGCTGTTGCTGTGTAATATCGCTGCTTTCAGGGTGCTCTACTTTTTAGTGTAGGACACTGTGGCAGCATAGCTGTTGGTGTGTTGTCAGGTGACTCATATCCCCTGCTATTGCGCAAGAGTTCCCCTCAAGACGCCAAGCTCCCCACCCCCACCCCCACCCCCACACCACACCACCCTAGACAAACATAGATACACGTTGTTTCCGTCTTTACTAATGGCCTAATATGACACTTTCTCCGACTTCAAAAGACCGATCAGCTACTTCTAAAACAACCTACAAATGGACTTATCAATAACAGGCATTGTCATATGAAGCACATGTTTATTGCTTATTTTTGTGTTCAACAATTACAACAGTAACCACAAAACATTGTTCATATAGAAGAATACAGGAGTATAAATATAGAATATCTGTACTACGGGATAGTATTTGAACATTTGTCCAAAAACACAACAGACACACTAAAAAAAAAAAAAAATCATTCACTCGGCCACACAAACCAACCACCAGACAAGGTTTTCACTTTGCACTTAATGACTCACTCACTCACTCACTCACTCACAGATACAAATGGAAGACCACTTATTCCTCAAAAAGGTTCAGTCTCATTTTTTAAGTCTCTTTAGTTTAGTGCTTTGAGGCTGTCACTGTAAAAAGGAGTTTGTTCTTCATGTCTTGCCTGGTAAAAAATAAAACTTAGATTTAAAAGAAAAATTCCGTTTGCACTCCAGTTTCTCCAAAATCGACTCCAAATCGTATTTTTCAAATTGACAAGAGTGAAAGGGAAAAGTTCCAAACTGAAAACCGAACAAGACTTCATCCTACATCAGACAGCTTGTGTTTGTGTGGAGCCGCTAAAGAGGCTCACTGGTCACATTAATACAAAAGGTCTCTAAGTGGTGCCGACTGTTAACACCATTTACAGTTTACCACATTAACTCGGGACACATCACTGCATAGCTATAGACAAGTGACACCACTGCTTTACAATATGGACAGGAAATGTGTCACACTGCTGTACAACAGATTTCATGCTACCAAAAAAGAAGAAGGTGGTCTTCTCTTAGTAAATACAGACCAGGGAAAACCAATCCATTGGCAAATAGGATGCAAGGAGGTTTAGGGGGAAATGCAGTTCCTTCATTAACACTATTAATACCGCAGGTGTGAAATACAGACCACCAATCGTCCTGTCCCTGATCTTACTTCTTTACATGGTTTTATTTAACAATGATATACTAATGTTAAATACACGACGTTTAACACCTTTCCTGTGTCAGCACTGATGTTTAGACAATATGGAGACATAACTGCTATGCATGGTGGACATCTTGTTGTCTCATTGCTTTCAGTGGGCACTTTGTTCTGCTCTGCTCCGTGTCTCCTGCCAGTTGAGTCCATCGTGAAGCTTGAACAGGCGTTCATTAGACACTGTTGAGAAGCAGAATGGCCGTGGTAGCAGTGGCGGAGCTGGGGGAGGAGATGTCAGGGTTAATGTAATGGGGGTCTTGTTGGTCCTCCCCAGAGTCTCCTCCTTGTTTTTGTGCTACAGTCAAGGTTAGCTTGTTCAGACCGGACTCTAACGTCGCCTCCGCCCCTTCTGCTCTGTCACCTGGAAGAAACACAGAAAGAAAAAGCCCTGGTTCAGGAATCTTTGTTAAACCAGGGATGCAGCAACTTTTCTTTTCTCTGTAGAATTATATTTAAAGATAAAATACCATGTACTTGTATTTGACTATTTCTATTCCATGCAGCTTTGTACTCCAACTCTACTAGTAGGATTGAAATATTGTACTTTTTATTCCGCTACATTTATTCAACAGCTACAGTTGATAGTCACTGATCAGCTTATAAAATGATTTTACCTACTCTGAATACTTCCCCCTTCACCAAATTTACTAAACGTTTTCTTACTAAGAAGCTTTTTCAAAGCCTAAACACCTGCCAGTCAAGTCATCCACCTCGAGCAAAATAGATATGGTGGTATTTATGTGTAAATGATCACATCCTTTCTTTAGAAAATTATCATTATTCTCGAAAATCCTTTCCATACTTTTCCTGATGAATTTGAATCCATGTTTAGAAATCAGGCATGTTTTTAAGTGACAGTTTTGTATACTACATATTCATAAATAAGGATGTTGTTACACCTAAAATATGTAAAACTTATAACAGGGACATCCCTCTTTAGTGTGCAGCAATATTCTGGAGAGGGACTCCATTTTACTGGCTCCTGCTTTCCGTGTGCATTAAAGTAGAGCTCTAGAGCTGCTGGTCGGCATATTTCTCAGTTTTCAATATAGCCTGGCAAGCTACTACCCTCTACTCTCAGTCTCTATGCTCAGACAGACTCATCACTTTCTGATTCTGTACTTAACACACAGACATTCAATTGGTGCCAATATTCAAATGTCATTCTCAGAAGAGAAAGTCAAAAAGCATATTTCCCAAACAGTTGAATTCAGGACCCACAAAACATTTGCAACATATACGATGAAGTTTCACAAAGTTAGCGGTCCGTCCGACACACACCTCTCTCCTGGTCGCAGTCTGGAGAGGAAGCTCCACTGCACTGGCTGCGAGGGCCCAGGAGAGGTGAGGCATGCCCAGAACCGCACACTGAGTCTGGGCCGTGAGAGCTACAGGGGCTCACTAACTCCAGGCCACTAGGACATGAGGAGATGGTGGAGGAAGAGGGAGAGGAGGAGAGGGAGTAGAGCGAGGAGGAGGGGTAAGGGCAGGGCATGTCGAGGGGGGTGGAGGCGGAGGTGGAGGGATGGGAGCAGGAGGAGGAAGGTGAGGTGGGCACAGGTTGGGAAGAGGAGGTGGAGTGAGTGTCGGTCTCCTCCTCTGAGCTGCAACTGTGACTGCCCTCTTCGTCAATAGATACTGACACCACTGAAACACACACAGATATGTACTTTAAACATGCAGACGCACAGATGCATCAACAAAAACAAAGCAACAAAAATAAATAAATAATAATGTGGTTTGATGAAGTGGAGGATTTTTTTTTTTTTATTATCTCGGAGCGTTGGCCGTACTCACTCGACAGACCGTCTGACTCCATCTTGAAATTGACGATGTCCTCGTTGCCTCCGTCTTCCTCTGCTCCAACACCTTGCTCCCTGGTTCCCATGGCGAGGGAGCGTCGCTGTGCGTGGATCTCCTCTGAGATGCTCTCGAGGTTGCGCAGCGCTGCACGGTACTCGGCTTTGGCGACCACAAGTTTGGCCTGATGGTCATCCACATGACGCTTCAGTTGCTAAAAAAAAACGTGTTGTTTTGTTTGTTAGTAAACACACATCACATGTAAAACTGTTTGCACATGTGAATTATATTCTAAAATACAAGAAGAATTTTCTTAGTACATGTGAGCATTAAATCTAAACAGATTTAATGCTCACATGTACATGTACATGTCATTCCTGACAGCTTTGTAAGGCTTTACTTTGGCACAGTGATGCTAATGTCAGCATGATAACAGGCTCATAATAATCATGCTAATAAAGTAATATTTAGCATTTACCATGTTCACCATCTTGGTTTAGCATGTGAGCATGTAGTTGAGGCTGATGGGAATGTAAGAAATTTTGTAAAAGTCATAAACCAAAGTATTGGCCAAATTAAAATGCTGACTTATGATGACACTAGATAGAAAGCAATTTATCCACACCCCCAAACCGACTCATCAAAATTAGCATGGCTAAAGCTGTATAAACCCCAAGGAACTGCTATTATACATACCTCAAGCTGTAGGTAATACTTGGCTTTCAGTTCAAAATACGGTCTGCAGGAGGAGAAAAAACAAGAAATGCTGAGAGAGGGGGAGGGAGACACTTTGTCAGTCATTGCTGGAGAAACTGCTTGAAGAAGAACACTCTCTGTGAGCAGTCACATTCCTTGGCTCTTACAAAGGGAGTACACCCCAAAACTGCACAACCAAAACACGAAACATCTGGACTGCATCAGATGACATAAACCTAGCCCCTATTTCTCACACACACTCAAACACACTCCCAAACATGAGGCCCAAGCAAGGGGAAGCATCATTTCCACTCTATCAGAAGGAAGAACAGACCTGGATTTGTTGATGGAGCGTTTGAGTTTCTTCTCCAACTGCCTCATGTGGTTAATACAGGAATTGTAGTTGGCTGCGGTTTTTCTGTGTTCAGCTTCACTGCGTGTTCTCGCCTGCTCTGCCTCCATCACCTGAAACAATCGACAAAGAAGGTTTATTTTAACTGTAGAAAACTTCACTATCTCCACAATCTAAACCTCAAACTCGAGCTTTTTTGTATTTTTTGGCCAGTGCTATGTACACACCCTCTGTGTGGCATGGTTGAGCATTTCCTGCCAGGCGGAGTCGAACTGGCGGCTGTCCTCCTCCAGCAGCCGCTCCTCAGCCAGGGCGATGGTTTCCTTGGCTGCCCGCAGGATCTCCACTGCCCGCTGGAATTCCTGAGTGGCCTTTTGGGCTTCAACCTGAGCCTGGAGTTCATAGAGGAAGAGTAGATGGTTATAACTCACTGAGGGCAGACGGGAAACAGAGTATCCCACTTGCAAATACTATTCAGCTTTAAGCCCGTAAATATTACTGCTGAGGAAATCGGGGGTTGATGATAAAGAGAGATGAGATTTCACTCGATTTCGATGTCATGAAAACTGACAAGTGTGAAAAAGATGATAGAAAGCTTAAATTATAGCATCCTGACAGCTTCAAACCGCTGAAAATTGCCTTTTTGTTTATGAATTCAGCCAGAGAGTTTGCTCTCACAGGGTATGAATGCTGCAGTAGTCCCTGCTCTGCTTACATTATGTGAGTGTTTGTAATTTCTGACCTAAATTTCCTCTGAAAGAACCATGACTGATTCCTTATGACAGCCAGAGAGGGACTAAACAGATCTGGCCTTGCGTACATACTCGTACAGAAAGATAACTGAGCTTTGATCCAGCACACAAACAGAAGTTTTGTCACTGGGGAAATCTGACACACTGTCAGTGGGCTTGTCGTGGCCACAGTCACAGTCAATAGGAAGATTATTCCCATCACACTGGACATATTTGGACCTACTCTCTCCGCTCCGACAGGCGTGACTTAAAGGTCACAGTATTGGCTGGATACCAAGATTAAGCAGTCACTGTAGCTCCAATCAGATTTCCTTTTATTAGATAAAAATCAGCAAAGTTTGGTTAGTCGTGTATTTCATATTCATAAATCTAATGGAGACCTTTATGTTGGAAGAATATAAAACTGTGCTGACGACATCACAGAGATTTAAATGTTAATATTTAACTCCCACATAAAAGGGTCTTAAATATTTTAGGTATATGTATAAAAGACATTTACGTCGGCTTTTCTATAGAAAACTTGGTATTAGAATGAATATAAAACAAAACGATTACATTTTTTGTAAGAACTGTCTTCAAGACAAAGGAATAGTATAAAATGTATTTGTGACACGTATGCCAACATATTCCATTCATACTGATTATGAAGTTCTGCTAACCATCCTGAAGAGTTTCATTTTAGGAAACTCAAATGGTCTAAAGTGGACAAACTTGCAGCAAAGACATAAATTATCCACCTTTCCTCCAGGCTTTTTATGGAGTTAGAGTGCATTTAGTTTCAACAATTTAAAGGGACATAAGTCTCGACAAACTGAAAGGAAATCAGTTGTTTTAAGAAGTGTGTAACCCTCTAAAATCCCCCCGTTATCTTTATTGCCTCTCTCTATTGACTGTATATGACAAAGACTTGTTCATCTAGTTGGAGTTTCTATCGCGGAGTGTTTTGAATGGATTATTGTTTCAACTACAAGGCCATTTTTAACTGTGAAATAAAGCCATCCATTCATGTTAAAACAATAAACCATTTCACAGTTTCAAATGTCTACTGTTTAAAATACAAATGTATTTTCTGGAGGAGGGATTTCCTGTGTTAGTAGTTGACCGACAAGAAAACTGAGCCCAAGCTGAATGAAGTGGTTTACACGAATAAAACTAAATTTAGATTATTTCAAGGACTCAAATGATTTTGGGTCATGTACTTATATATGTGAAATGGCTCAAGGACATCTCTATAAAACTGTTAACACTTTACATAGGTATAAGTATTTAATTTTACTTAATATCGGACTGAAAAAAGATAAATGTTAGCACATGCTAATAATTGATCATGATTATTTAAATCTGAATTTAATTATTTTGGCCTTTTGCTGACAACAAATAACATCAGCATTCATTTAGAGTGTAATACAAGTCTGCTTTTAGCAGTGTTTTGTTCTCTGGCATCTCTTGACTGTGAAGATTCTCAGTCATCTGGGTCATGGTACATCTAAGAGTTATCCGAAGGCACCTGGACTTGTTTGAGGTTCTTGAAGATGTCTGACTTCCCGTCCTAAAGGCTTCTTCAGTTCTGACTGAATGGTGGACAGTCCCAGGCTTTCAACCTCTTCTGGGGTCGTGGACACCTTGAGAGTCACTGAGGTCATACGAGAGTTGTTGAACCACTCATCGCGTGAATCACGAGGGTGACAAGTTGTCAGTGGGTTTTAAGCTACCTGGGGAGAGATGTCAGGACGGTATTGTAAGAGGCTGGTAAGTGATGCTGAAGACACCTCCTCTGTTTCATGATGGTCATTCCAGTTTGACTCAGTCGGACTCCATCAGTTCTCTGTCAAACCATCGTTATTCCCTGGACAAGAGGTGTACATTGCTGTCCTCAAATGAGTGTCCCTTGTCCTTCAGATGTAGGTGGACCGCCGAGTCCTGACCTGAGATACCTGTCCAGGCAGCTGAACACCTATTCACAAATACTACTTTCAAGTTGTCAACAACCCCACGAGAGGTAAAATCCTGGGACTGTCCACCAGCCAGTTGATTGAGGTAGTCTCGCAGGGCCAGACCTTTCTGCACCCCACTGTGCCAGCACCGGAGACCGGTCTGGCTGTGGACATAATTAATTTGCTATAGGGGAAAATTGTTCTGGCTTGTTTGTATTTCTTTTAAACTTTTCATAATCATCTTGTTGGGCGCTAAGAGGAGGATTTGGCAACAGTGCTTTTGAAAGCATTGGAGGGACCTTGTCTTGGTGGAACATTTGTAAGTGGGGAGGTGAGTCCCAGCATAAAAACTTTTCAGCTTTTCAGCCACTTTCAGCATCTAGGTTGCTAGCTTGGAGGATGTTGTGTTTCCCACAGCGATAAGGATTTAGAAAATGTTAATACTTAGGTAGCGGAAAGAGAGGAGAATGTGGCCTGGAAAAGTCCATTAATGGCAGGTCATATTTAACATTCAGTTAGTCAGGCAACATCTGAAGAAGACTCTCAGATGAGAGGTTAAATGTCTTCAAGACCCGCAAGTCCAGTTACCAACTCCCAAAGGGAATAACTGCGAGTTGCAACTGTGTTCACAAGCTAATTTCTAACTTTGAGAGTGGTGGAAGTCAAATAAAACTGTAAAGTAGTGGGCCATAACACCAAAAGAAATAGCTCAAAGTGGCTAATCATCTCCATAGCACTGTCGAGAACTGCTGACTCAGAAGATTCTCTTTGTGTTTGTCCCTGTGAGCAACACATTTCACATAAAACATCTTTAACATAACAGACTCCCAAAAGGTCAGTGTAGTTCTTTCAGCTGTTACAGATTTTTCTCACGGCCTTGCCTGGCTCTCGGTCACGTTAACCCCCTGTAACTGTAACGTAACCCCTGCCTCTGTCAGCCATGTTTACGATAAAGCCTCCAACTGTGACGTGAGCAAGCAGAGGTTTGTATCTTCTCCCACAAAGTGTAGAAAGTACAAAAGCTGGCACCTTCTCTGCTTGTATTGTTGTGATATCTGAGTGTTGCAGAGGTCAGATATGCAATCCGGCCCCTTTGAGAAGGTGAGGAGATAGAGAAAAGGAGTGGGAAGATAACAGTTGCTCATTGCATGCAATCTGTTAGCTTGACCAATGGATCCTTTCTCTTTGTCCTCATCGTGGCCCATTTCCCAGGCTCTGAGAGGAGCAGGGAAAGCAGAAGGAGGATGATGGATATTTGATGAGACGAATGCCGAAGAAACAGAAAAGGAACTGAGACTTTAAAGCTACATCCATCATTGTTGTTTTTTTTTTTTTTTTTTTTTTTGTCATGTTGGAGCCTACGAATTAGACTGGACTTGGGGAGCCTGGAGGAATAACTCAAGGCTTCAGCTCTTTCCTATCCATGATGGGTGGACTGAATTGGTGGCAGGGAAAGGTGGAAAGCAGCCAGTGGACACATGTGGACAAGGCACAGAGGAAATAATGTGAAATAATGTTTAAGGTGTGAGAGACTGATCAGGGTGATAATAGGCTCAGTCTCAGTCAGGGGGTTTCTGTGGTTGGGAGACTTTGTCCAGTTGCAGAATGAACAATGAATAACAGAGGGGGTTTTCAGCTGTTAGTTGTGCTTCTTTAATGGTTGTCTGGAGGGTAGGATTGTTTTTGTTTTTTTTGTTATTTCAGTGCTTTTGCTTGCTGTTTTTGTCTCAAAGTTTGAATGCCTGTTAGGGTGTGTGTGTAATGATTGCTGATGTAGAATGGGAGTCTGTGTGCCAACTGCAGTGCTTTGTTTTGGCTATTTTGCAAGCGTTGTAACAGGTTGTCAGAGATGGTGATCTAGGTGTGAACATGGTATTCAAAGAGTGTTCGGATGTATGACGGGTGGCTAAAGAGTTACATTTAAATGCCAAGACTTGTTGGACAGAGCAGCTTTTAGATTTAGTCAATCACTAAGCTGATCAAACATGGTGCATATGAGTTTCTGCTTTTCTTAACTTTTGCAACTAATGACAAAACGTTGACACCCCGGTGATGAAAATGGATCAAACCCAAAGAACATAATTTGCCTTTATCTTAATGACACAGAAGCCCGCTGAGCTGAAGACACTATGCAAATGATGAGCTTTGTTATCAGTTAATTAACCTAATGCCATGGCGCCCACATTATGTGACACTCAGAACCAAATAATACGAGAGCTTTTTGTGTGAAACACCATGACACACTGTCAGCTCCTGACATGCACCATGACCGCCCATGTCATCCTACTAAAGCATGTTTTTGATGCAGGTGACTCATGTTTGATTCATGTGTCAGATGCTGTAATGCCTTCTGGTGCCTTTGTCTGTAGAAGTTCACCCTGTTTACAGTTTCCAAAGGTGAGAGATGGAGGGCGGGAGGTACAGCAAGGTGACTAGGGGTGGGGGTGTGGGGGTTGTGGGGTGGGTGGCACAGACAGCCAGCCAGACAGACAGGCAGTGGTGCAGAAGAGAATGCTGGGTAAAAAAAACGGACAAAAGATCGGACAGTACAGGCAAATTCCTGTACACCGCCCCCCAGTCTGGTGGAATGTAAGTGGGGGAAACATGAGGGGAGGGGGATGAGACTGGCTTATGGGTGGGGGCAGAAGCAATACTGGATGTGTGTGTTTGTGCTGGAGGGTCACTGAGGGTAAAGTAGGAATCTATTTAAAATAGGTCATGTATTAAAAATGTAATATTCATCCATAAATCATGACCTGACAATGCGCCAGTTTAACCCGAAGCCCTTATCGGCTTTGCTCTATTTAAACCCCCGATCATATACACACACAGACACACACACAGACACACACGCAAGGGGTAGGGAGGGCTTTTCATCTTTCCAAGCTCATGCAGGTCCCATCAAAATTCAAAACCTCCCAGTAATCCAAAGCCCTCAGTGTTGCTGCCTTGCCGTCAGAAACAGATGCCACTGGCAGGTAGTTTGTCATATTGCAGTAGGGATAAGCAAAGGACGAACACAAACACACAAACACACAAACACACACACACACACACACACAAATTCACAGTCTATTTCAGTTTGACAGCTCAGCGCTGACACACAAATGTCAGCCCGTCTGATGGGTGACTCATAAGCTCCTTCTTCATTGGCTCGGATGGAAGGGGGTGCTGAACTCTAAATTTCTTATGCTATCCAATCAGATCAAAGACTCAACAGGCTGGAGCAATTAGACAGTGAAGTGCAGACCCACTGCAGACGGACCAGCACAGTTTAGTGTGAGAAGTACTTGAAACAGCGCCATGTGCATGACAAAACCTCCACGATACAGCAAAACAAACAAGTCAGATCACCAAAAATATTGCAAATCTATCAGATTCTTCTGCACACAGAGGAGCTGTACATGTGTGCATGACACTAGCTCAGGATACGGAGGTGTTGCTGAGCTTAAAAATAGACATCACGTGACTGTGCTCCCTTTAAGTAGATAGCAGAGCTCTTTAAATTTTCTCACTGCTAATCCTCAGTAAACCTGCCCTCACAGTTTCTATTTGCTGACCTCAGAGTCATTCCAGCTCTCTTCTCTGAATGAATATGTGTGTGTGTGTGTGTGTGTGTGTGTGTGTGTGTGTGTGTGTGTGTGTGTGTGTGTGTGTGTGTGTGTGTGTGTGTGTGTGTGTGTGTGTGTGTGTGTATATATATATAAATATAAATATAGAAATTGACCTGTCTTGCCACTTTGCGTGCCTCCCAGTAGGGCTTGGAGTCGTCCACGGCTCGTCCGATCCTCTTCACCTGCTCGTCCAGCTTCACCGTTGCCTCCACCAGCACCGCGCGGAAACGCTGACGGCAGTCCTGCACACATGCAAACACTCACAACTGAGCATATAAACACATCAAGTACACTGCTACAAGCTGGACACGGCAAACTGTGAGCTCATGGCTCATTGTGAGCCATGTTAGCATGCTGACTTTAGCATTTTATTTGGCTCAAAGCACCACTGGGTTCAAGCTCAGCCTCACAGAAACACCAGTGTGGCTCTTTTTTTTCACTTATTCTAAGTGCAAACCCCAATTTTGTCCCTCTTTGTGGCTACTGCTGTCCTGTTGGCCCTCGTAAATCTGCCCTTGTGCCTCCAAAGCATCTCTTCTAGTTCAAGTCTTCCCTTAACTATTACCTAAATATAAGAACATGCATTAACACAGTGTATCTGGTGTTTTCCGCCCCAGTGGGTGTGTTAGCCCCCAGTGATGTTGAGCAACCTCAAACACATTCTTTAGAGGTGAAGTAGTGAATGTTTGAGAAATGATGAAGCGTTATAGTGAAGCCCAACACCTGAAGCAGCTTCAGTGGTGTGTGTGTGTGTGTGTGTGTGTGTGTGTGTGTGTTGTAATTTTCACACCAGGGGTTTGAAAGGCAGCAGCACCTGCATCCTGTTCCTAGCTGACGGAGGACTTTAAGAAGGAAAAGGGAGAGGGTGCTCCAGGAAACATATTTCCTGTGACATCATAACGTTTCCTGACTTCCTCTTCCTGCCATGAGATAGTGACGCAGAATCTGGAAGGTAAATCCTGTAAGCTACTTGGTCATATATTGTAGGCACACACTCTTGGCTCTGATCTTATGTCGCTCTATCACACTCACACACAGTTTTATATCTCCGCCTGGACGGACGAGAGGTTTAGCATTGTGTTGGCAGAGTGGAGAGCAGAAATTGAGCGTGGGTTTAACTTCACACCCCGAACTTTTCCCGAATCCTCTGAACCTGCTGTGCGTACAGTACATCGTCCTTAATGAACTCCAGACTCCGCAGGGAAACAGCCTGCTGCCTGCCAGCGCCACATTCTGCAGCTCCTTACGTTCATTTTGCCTCCTAATGAATCGCCTTCTTTCTCTGTCTACCAGCTTGTGTCTGTGTGTTTATTTATATCCGTCACTCTACCGACAGAGCTGGTTCTTGAAAACACCACAAAAGCAGTGAAAACTTGAAAACAGCAGACGGCAGGCAATCCTGTCAACTCAGATGGTTAAAAATAATCTTTAATAGTTATCCTGTCCTCTTCCTCTTGTCTTTTTTCATGTTTATTCCTGCTCTCCTTCGTGAGTGTCGGTCTCATGAGAAACAGAAGAGGCCTACTTTTAGGAAAATAAAATCTGTGGCCTGACTCTGGAATGTTTTTAGTTTTGCTGAACAGTAACCTAATAACTCACATTTCAACGCGAGCAAGCATCGTAAGACCCCTCTTCCATCTATCATCCATCTTTCTGCAGATTCTCTGTTGGTTTTACAGCCTTTTTCCTTCGTAACGGTGTTTTTAAAGGAATGTTTGGCGAGTTGCAGGGAAACGACAGAAGCGCTGGGGATTTAGACTGCTCCAAATGTGCCATTCAAATATCATATTTGACATTCAGATTGCAGCTATGCATCTTTTGCAATAGCAGTGTGCACAGTGCAGCGTTATTTAGGAGCAGCAACAGTTTCTGCTTCAGATTTTCCGCATTTTTCCTCCAAAGCTGCTCCCACGTTAAGAGAATTTCCATCTTTGCTATGCTTTCCATGTGAACTGTTTCGTTGCTCGGCAAAATCCACAAAACAAACCGGATGAGTTATCTTGCAGAACTGACAGGATTCCTCCCTTGTTGCGACAAAAACATACATGAGATTTTATAGTAGGAAAAAGGGAGACTTAATGTCTCAGTGAGATGGGTGTTACTGTGGTGCAGCTCACATTGAGCTGGAAGTATTTACCCCAGCAGGGAGAGGCAGTAATGATAATGACAGAAAAGTGTTGATGGTTGGTGTTTCAGCTTACCTCCAGCTCGCTCTCCCAGCGGTTAATGTCATCTGTGGACTGGTTTAATTTCTCCAGCTCTCCCTGTTTACAGACAACATGGCATTCATGGAGGGACAAGGAGAGGGAGGAGGGCGGTTAAATCAGATTGTGTATCTGGAGGATAAACTGTGTGACTTCTGTTTACTAAATTACTGAGCATGCATCTCTTTCAGTGAGTGTGTGTGTGTGTGTGTGTGTGTGTGTGTGTGTGTGTGTGTGTGTGTGTGTGTGTGTGTGTGTGTGTGTGTGTGTGTGTGTGTGTGTGAAGGAGGAATTGAATGCAAAAATACTCTTTTTGTGCACACATTGGAGCATAATACTGCATTCATCTACTTATTTTAAGTAGGCTGCAGCTGTGTATTATAGTAACACTGCTAATAAAGGTTGCAGTTATATATTGCAGTAGTAATACAGCTAATAAAGTAATATTCTTTCCCACTTTATCGGCTGTAACTGTTAAATAAACACGAGGTAAACATTATGTATTCAACACAATCTCACAGTTCTATTCACTGGATAATGCCCCCCCCCCCCCCCCCCTTCCCCTGTCCACATCTGGAACCATTTTCCCAGCCCTCCACTCACCTGGATTCTGGGATCCACTTCTTCTTCCTCCTCACAACACTGCAAGTCATCCTCACAGTTACTCCCATTTCCTTCCATTCTTCAGAAGATCTGGACGTTTTTGAAAAAAACAAACACAAACAAAAAATGAGGGTCTTCACCACTAACAAAGCGCGACCCCGGGGTGCTGAGCGGCAGGGGTGACCGGCAGTGATCCGCCCTCTCTCTAACCTTTACACTGAGCGCATCGCACGTTTCGAGCTATGAAAGGATTCGGCGCGTTTAAAGGAGGAGAGAAGTCGTGCGTCCCTGCCGCAGGGAGATCCGGCACACACACAGTCGAGGATCACAACCCCAGGGATCGACAGCAGACCAACTGTGGAAGAAGAAAGTACTAATCCAGCTGTAATGATCAATAGAACTACTTCTGGTTTTGACTTTCAAAATAAAAGCCATAGCGAGGAGGAAAAAAAAAAAAAAAAAACCAACTCTTAAAAAGCCCTAAACGTGTTATTTATTTTGTCAGGAATGCCTAGCTGGCCTCTTTCTTTCTGAGAATTGTGCACAGCCTATAATACGTACAATGTTTTTATGCCCCTTGTTTCTTAATGTTTGACTTTAAAGTCTAAGCAGAATGTGGGAATCAAAATTTAACGTCCTCCTCCAGTCAAACATAAGTTTTGGTCAGTGTTACTTCTCTTGTGTTCGACCTCACTGTACAGAACAATACATGTTCAGAATTTTAAGGTGAGACCCTGTGACTTTGACTTGTAACATCACACCTTGTTTAGAGGCCAATGCTGGCCCAAAGGGAAACATAGCCCACACAAATGTGATTTGTAAACCTGAAGTATAGAAAAAAAAAAAAATAGAGCCATGATCGGTGCAGCGTTGTGGCGAAGATAAGAAATATCAGTTTAAAATATGTGTTGTGAGCACAATAACTTTAAGTTCACTGGTCTTTGAGTGCTAATATTCTGCTTGTTTTTGTTTGTTTTTTTATTTGGACAACTACAGTGCCCATTGAGTAGACTTTCAGTGGAGACATCCTGTATCCAGATATTACATTTCCATATTTTGAATCCGCTTGATTCTATAAAAAGCATAAATTAAATGAAAAAAGAAAAATTTACATATCTGACAGAAATTGTGATTCAAAGAAGATTTTTATTTAGGCAATATGGGCATATTCCAACATGCCTGGGTCATTTGAGGGTAATAATTTATTTGGTCATTTAAAAAAAACAAATGCATTCAGATATTGTAATTTTGATTCTTAAAGAATATTATTGTTGATCATATTTTTTTATTTTTTATTATTATATTTACTGCAATTTACAAACATTAGCATACTGTTGCAAACTGACTGAATTAAATATTGGACATAGTCTAATAGCATAAGATAGTGCTGTTTGGAATTTCACTGACTTTGTTCAGCCTGTGTTTACATCATGGCCTGTTAACATACATAATTTACTTCGTATTATCTTTTTTTTTTTTAATTTTTTATTTAACCCTAATCTTCCACCAAAATTATTCTTTAATTTTGAAGGGGAACACTCAAATATCCCGGACTTTTCGGACATAATTATTTCCAGCTTGATGGAGCTCCAACATGGGAGGTTTCGCGGGTTTTATCCGCCCTCTGGTGGTGAGGACTCCGGGGAACAGGGCGGGTCAGACATGATAACAGCGATGAGCTCCTGTAAACACTGGACGCAGTGTTTGTGTAGAGAAGTGGTCCCCAGTATGATGTCGGAAAGATGCCATTCAATTTTCTGTTATATTCCCCAATCAACTATAAGACGAATTAGAGATAGATTTCTTGGCATCAGTCACTGTAGAGTGGCTCATTTCAATTTGAAGCAATCATAATTGATATGGAAATATTGGAAATTAGTTTACCAGTAACCGTATCGTCTATTATAGTGTTGTTTAAAAAAAAAAAAAAATTGAATATTCTTTTTATTAATATTACAAGAAAAAAAAACTAAAATTATTAATACTCAACTGACCGTTATTGATCTAGAAACTGAATTCTAATTTTGCCAGAGCAAATTCAGCCATTCAGTCACATCTGGGTACCTTTCAGCAGATAGATGCTATATTATGGAATGTAAAGGTCTCACATTTGTCCTCTTAAAAGAAGTAGGAAACATGTGAGTTTAGTTTTTTGATATGGGTGCATGGATCCTTTAATGGCTTTCTTGCATACTATAGATAAATATGATCATGGCAGCCCTGGTCTTAAGGCTCATATAGTTTATGCATGGTGATCTGCTCTTTCTATATTGCCACATCAGTTTTTTGCCTCCCCCCCCTGCATGATGTCAGCAGGTTAAAATGTTCCAGTAATTCAGCCGGCAGTGAAGAAGTTGTCGGTCGGCCCTATAGCGCCTCAGATATGGACGGCTGCCCGGCTTCACTCTTCGTCATCGCGTTTTTTCCAGCGTCCTCCTGCGTATGCATGTATGCGACCGACGGGCTGATTTCATAACGTGGGGAGGAAGAGAGGAATGGGGCTTTGAGCACGGATGAACGCCAGACCGCGCTAGGCTCTTTGCACCAACCGCGCCGTGTTTATTTCCCAGGCCATGCAGAAGGTGCACTAGAGGAGATGCGGTAGTGGAGGCTGCTGATGCTGCTGTCCGATCAGCTGTTGTTTGCGTCTTGAGCATCATCGCCGCGACGGCCACAGAGATAGAGATCAAGCTCCCGGAGCCAGGGACACCGCAGACCGGATAACGGAGGATGGAGTTCAAGCATCTGGTGGAGGCGGCGGAGAAGTGGTGCTCCGGTAACCCATTCGACCTCATCTTCGCCGAGGAGGACGACGAGAGGCGGCTGGACTTTTACGCAGAGCCCGGCGTCTCCTTCTACGTGTTGTGTCCCGGCGGCACCGACAGTTTTGTAAGTGAGCTTCTGCAGCGGGGCCTCCGGCTCTGTCTGTCTGTCTGTGTGTGTGTGTGTGTGCTTGTAGGTGTGTCGAGGGTGGGCTGGAGGTGGGGTTGTCCCGGTTGGTCCCAGTTTTCTAGCTGGTGGAGGTGGAGAGGGGGGCTTTGGGATGTGGATGATGTCATTTCAGTTTGGGTGCACACCCCCCTTCCCTCGAAGTGTCGATGGTGTGTTTTTTTCCTCCATCATAATCAGCTGCGATAACCCTCTGAACCGCAATACCACCAAACTCGCCAGGTTAAAAACACACACACACACACACACACACACACACACACACACACACACACACACACACACACACACACACACACACACACACACACACACACACACACACACACAAGGCCTGGAACTTTCAAAATAAAAGTCCTACACATCATCATGTTTAATATGGAGCTCAAGTATCAAAGTGAAATTAAAAATAACAGCGGAATCTTTGGAGATTTAAGCAGAAATGTATTTATTCTTCTTGAATATCAGTTTAGTTACATTATTTTTTAACCGTGAAGGTGAGTGCCTGTTGCTATTAATGCTAAAATCTTGGATTCTTCTTCACAGTTGATCCACTGACCTGGGAACATGTAGCAAATAAATACTTAACAAAGGACATAATGTTTTATTTGTACAGAATTATTGACAATTTTGTGCTGTAATCTAGTCCAAATAATCCAATTTTTCCAGCTCCTGTAAGAAATGTTTACCAAGATACCAGTCAAATCTGCAAATTTCAATTACGTCCTCATGAATTTATTAATTTCACTACTTTCTTAGCATTTTGTCCTCACATGATAACTCCATAATGTGGAGAAATGCCAATTCCCTTGATTCTACTCTTATTCAATTTATTTCCCCCAAAAGGATCCACATGTAAAGGCCCAAAACAAGACCAGAATCAGCCTTAAAAATATGCAAACTAATCTGTTGAACAAAACATCCACAAAACTCTTTATTATGAGCTCAGTGTCTTGCACTGCTCTGATACTCCACAGACGGTCTTGAAGCAGCTCACTAGCTTCTGTATATCCGATACCAGTGTGGTGCAGTGGTGGTGTTATGAGTCCTAAATCCCCAGAGGCCAGACCCGCCTTCCTCCCCCCTCCTGCTCAGTGACGGGGGCGATCGGGGCGGGGAGCAGATGGAGATGACCCAGGAGCCACAGCGTCTGTTCAAGCAATAACACATTACATTATGTCACACGGAGCGTGCCTGTGTCATGTGTTTGCAGGCCTCGTCTGGACTGTCCCGCAGACAGCGGTGCTGCTGCTGAAACATAATGTAAATGTAGCCTCTGCATGATCGAGCAGAAAAGTGGTCACAGAAAAACATAACAGAGAGTGAAATCACACAGTCAAACACACAGTTTAAATACATGATGTGATTTGTGCCCACTTCATTTTCCATCCTCCTTCCTTTTCTCGCTCTTTATCTCCCTTTCAACTCCTGAGTTTCTTCCAGCTCTCTAATCTAATGCTCGTCAACTGCTGCAGCCTCATGAGTGCGCACACACACACACACACACACACACACACACACACACACACACACACACACACACACACACACACACACACACACACACACACACACACACACACACACACACACACACATGCACATACATGCATCCTCAGTCCTCTGTCAGCTATGCACTCTCAAATCAGCTAGAATATCTCTGCAGGACTCTTGAGATCTAGTTACTCGCTCAATCAATAGTGCTATCAGCAGGGCATCTCACATGCTGTTCTCTCTCTTTGTCTCTCTCTCTCTCTCTCTCTCACACACACACACACACACACACACACACACACACACACACACACACACACACACACACACACACACACACACACACACACACACACACACTCACACGTTTGTCTTTCTTTGTGAGGACACTCGTTAACATAATCTATTCCCAAACCAACCACAATCTCAAACTAAACCTTATTCCAACCTGAACCCTAAAACCAAGTCTGAACCCTCAAACAGCCCTTTAAAGTGATGACGACCAGCCTAGATGTCCTCACAATGCAGAAATATCCGCATAACTGTAGAAAGACATGTACACTCGCACACACACAGCCCTTGTCAGTTTATCTTGTTTTTCTCAAAACTGAGAGCATCAGTGTGTCAACTAGAGGGCGCTGTGAGACAGTCCCCATTATAATAACAGCACAGCTACACAGCACTCTTTTCAGCTCTGTAATTTCCCTCTGGGTACGTTTTTTTTTGTAGTTTTCAGACGCACAAGTCATGTGGTACAGAGTTTAGCTTCTGAAAAAATAACCCTGAACAATTGAATCGGCCATGTGGCTTTGAAGTTGTTTCTCTGCTCATCCGAGTGACTTTGCTGAGAGGTCGGGGCTTGGCTGGTGGAGTGGAGACACACACACCCATGTGAGAGTCAGTCTGTCAGTGTCAAAGTGGATCGGCCGTCCCACAACAGTCAGAGCTGGAGACTCTGTTATTACCCCAGTCTGCATGAACATCTTTACCCTGGCGGTTTCCCACTTTTTCACACGACTGCGAACCCTCTCACACACACTGTCTTCATACATTATTAACGAGGTTTTTTTTTTTTTCCCCTCATCAATCTGGTAGTTATTAATTAAATGAGATATTTTAATGAGATTTAAAGGCCTGATTAAGGAAAAATGTATTAAATATATTAACGCATTTTACTGCTATGGATTATTTGCACATTATAGGGAACAAAAGCCCCTTAATTCTGCACCAAAACCATGACAACCATGCTTTACACCTTACAAAAGCCTTCAGTTTTAATTAAGGTGAGAATTCAGAGGTTGTTTTCATAAGCATCCATAAAATCCATAATATAATCTTAATGTTGTTGTTATCCATTGATTCATCTGTTTATGATCCCCATGTTTGACATGAAAGCATTAATAGTCACTTTAAAATTCTTGTCCTTTGAAAGTGTCAAATAAGGCATGCTTTTTTTTTTTTTTTTTTTTTTAATGTTTTGAGGGTCACTTCTTGAGGTTTGGTGTGTAGGATTTTGTTGGGGGAAATAGAATATAACATTTATAATTGTGTTTTCATTTGTGTATAATCCGCAGAACCTAAGAGTCATTGTGTTATCAATACCTCATAATGACCCCTTCATATCCATGTAGGCAGCAGGTCCTCTTCCACGGAGAGCATCATGTTGCACTACCATGTTTCTACAGTAGCCCAGAAGTGACACACCACATACTCACTCCAGAGAGGGCCTTCCCTGTTTTACACAAGCTTAGCAAACACTGCAGAGTCTCTGAAGGAAGGGTGTGTGCGTGCACGCACGTGTGTGTGTGTGTGTGTGTGTGTGTGTGTGTGTGTGTGTGTGTGTGTGTGTGTGTGTGTGTGTGTGTGTGTGTGTGTGTGTGTGTGTGTGTGTGTGTGAAGCGAGGGGTATTCAGTTAATTGCAATCTGCATACTCACCACTAGATGCCACTAAATCCTACACACTGCTCCTTTTGGGGTTTGCAGGCTATGCCTTAAATCTGAGGTGTAAATACTTCAATATTAAACCCAAATAAATCTCCTAAAACATTTCTTGAATACAATCCAGATTCTTACATTCCAAATATTCCTAAGAGAGTTCCTAAAATAAAACATCAAATATCATCGGTGTGAAAGCTTCGTTATACTCAACCAACAAAGCCTCTACATTGAAAATGACTTTTTGTTCCACACCTGCTGCTTATTTCCTCCAGGCTGTTCTGCACACTTAACTAGACATCCGTAAAAGCATTACATAATTATATAACCTAACAGTACGACCTTTGGACTTCAATTAACACTAAAACACAACTAAGTAAAACTAAATAGTTCCAATGACCTTTCCCAAACAGCCATGTTTATTTTACAATTCCTGTAAAAGCTTTGATGTGGCCGCGACTTTTACTTGTACTTACTTCCTTATACTTCTTTATACTTTACAAGTATAAGGAAGTTGATTTTTATCAGACTAGATGTGAAGGAATTACAACTTATCTACAGTTAATGCTGATTTATTGACTGTGGGGAGGCTAATTTTCATTTCTGACCCTCACCTGAGCTGCAGAGTTACAACTTGGGTTGTAAACTGGTCACAGCTCTCAGAATAGACAGAAATTGTGATGAGAAAAAAGTTATTTAGGTTAGAAGAGGAGGAAAAGCATATAGGACCATGTGTGTATGGTGACAATAATGTACACAAAGTCCTGAACAGAAAACAATTTAGATAAAGATAAAGTAATCCAGAGGTCCTTCTATAAAGTTAGTATGATGTAACACGTTTCTTGAAGGCAACGAAAAACACCAGATAATGTGGATTCATACGGTTTGTCTATCACTAACGCTGATTTATTCTCTACTTTTTACATCTTGCATTTAATTATCAACTTACTATTATAGATTATCGTGTGTTACTTGCTCTTCTTTGTCTGTTTATGTTTATTCCAGAAAAGTCTCTTTATCTGGGTTAATAGCTTTGTCCTAGTTTTTCTGTGCTGCACACTTTACGTATTTACTCATTAATTATGTTGTATGTCAGTAAATAACCCACATGAGGCCACGCTGGTGGGTTTAAATAAGCATTTAATTGATTTGCCTCATCAGAGTGTTGTTTCCTTCGTCACGTTTTGAATCTGTGTGTTTATCTGTGTGTGTGTAGCACGTGTGGAGCGAGAGCGAGGACTGCCTGCCCTTCCTCCAGCTGGCCCAGGACTACATCTCCTCCTGCGGGAAGAAGACTCTGCTGGAGGTCCTGGAGAAGGTCTTCACGTCCTTCAGGCCCGTAAGGAAACAAATGGAGAGACGCTCGGGGATTCACAGTTTACTTTTTAACTCGCTGTAACAGACTCGGCCACAAGGTCTTACAGCCCCGACACATCCTGTTCTCTCTGCCTCCAACAAAAACATCATCACTCAGAAACTTGACGCTTCAGCGTTGCTTTGTTTATCAGAGAGCAAATGATACAAACCATGAGCAGGATGTCAACCACGATCGAAGGCCTTTTATCAATATGTAGAATATTCTTCTCTGCTTGCCACGGGAAAACTTCTGTTTTCTTTAAACTCTGCGCTGCTGTCTTTCACGAGCTTTTTTAGTAAATATGTAAAAAAAAGAAAGAACGAGAAATAACCAGATTTTAAAAATCAAAATAGGTGTTACTTAGTGTAGGTTGTTGATAAAATAACTAAGTCCCTTTATTTCTTTAACCAAAGCTCCATTCATTTAGCCATCAAAATGATGGAAATAAGGTAGGGGGATAATGGCAGGGGAATAACAAAGGCCTTTTATATATTTTTTTATTTACAAATGTAAAAGAACGTAAAAAATCCAGGGTTTTCATTCAGTCATGCTGGTAGTCCATTAAAACTCCTTAATGTCTTATAATATATTAATTTATCCAATAATTAGCCACATATTTTGCCTGAACCCTTCTTATTAAATACCCAAATACTGAATGCGAATATCTTAAAATATCGTAAAGTTATACTGGACAATATTTCAGATCCCCAATGAAAACCAAAATTTGAGTTAATAACATATATTAATCATGAATAAATTGTACAGTGCATGCGTCTGACATACACAGTAAATCTTTTTATAAGTGTTTCTGCAGGAGCCTTTCTGTTTGGAGTTAAACTTTCCACTGGTGCTGCGGGGCTTTTCTCCTCCCACAGTTCAGAGACGTGTGTTTGGTTAATAGGTGATTCTAAATTGACTGTAGGTTTGAATGTGAAGGTGAACGGTTGTCAGTCTTTCTGTGATAGACTTGTCAACCTGTTCAGGGTGTACCTTACTTTCACCCAAAGTCAGCTGGGATAGCCTCCAACCGCCCTTGATCCTGTTCAGGATAAAGTGATTATAAATAATGGATGGATGAATTGATATGAATTAAGGACTTTTGAAATGTTAAAAGTGTCTGTAAGGAGTTAAATTTTTACTTTTTCACCTGCTGTCCAAAGGCTCAAGGCTCACTAATTAACACTTTACATCATCAGAGCAGTAACATGTCTTAGCTGGTTGTTCAACATCTTTATGCTAAAAAGATTCCAGGCAGCAAATAGTCCAGAATATTTTTCTCCCAATAAATAAATTTGTGTCGACTAAGCAGAAAAGATCAAACGTGTTAAACTGAGCTGCAGAAGTGCTGATAGGTGAATTTTTTTGGTTTTATCACCGGGCAGAGTCCGACTAAAGTAGCTGTTTCCAGTCTTTATGCAAAGGATGCCAACTGTAGTTTCATATTCTCTGCACACACATGATCCCACAATGTGAGAGTATTCTTTTGAGGTCTTTAGTGTGTTTTCAGTGGTAAATTACAGATTAATTAAGTGTATTTTAAGGGTTTACTTTTCCTTAATAGTATAGGATCTGAATCTGTTTACTGATAAACAAGGCATCATTAAACTGCCTTTATACAACACGTACACACACACACACACACACACACACACACACACACACACACACACACACACACACACACACGCACACATCATCTCTAACAGCATTCTCTCTCTGTGTCTGTTAGCTGCTGGGTCTTCCAGACATCGAGGACGACAGCTTCGAGCACTACCACGCTGACATGGAGGGGGAGCCGGGGCCAGACCACCAGCAGATGGGGGTCAGCCAGCAGTGATCATCCCCCGGGAGGAGGCCTGATTCAGGGGTAGAGCTGCTCCAAAGCGTGCCCCCCACCCACACCCCCTTTCCCCCTCCGAGGCCTCGACACATTAGCCCGATCACTTAACAACAGACACACACACACACACACACACACACACTCATACATACTTACAGTCAACTTGCTAAAAATGCACACCACCATGTTCTTGAATGTTTCAGTGGCTTTGCTTCCCAAAGAGTGCACGTCGTTGCACTTTTTTGCCCCCCCCCCCTTTCCATATCAAACACAAACACATACAAACACACATAGTTTGGGGCTACGTGAGCTTTAGCCACGTACAATGCGAGTATCCTAATCATTCACCATCTGGTTAGTTAAAGTTCCACAGCGCAGCAATATTCAGCCTCAGCTGGCTTTGTTATGCAGAAATACAGTCAGATGTTACCGCAATACACCCCATCCAACCCCCCACCCCGGCCCCCCGTGGAGACGAATGTGGCAGATAGCCTACTTTTTCTCTGCCTAAGTGTCGACACAGACGAGACGAGACGAGCGTGATGAGCGACGAGTGGGTGAAAAAGCAACGGTTTGTGGCCTTCATGGAGTGACGTAGGGAGGAAGTGATGGAGGAGGGAGCTCTGGTTAAGATAATCTTACACCTGATGGAGGGAAAGCAGGAGGGAACGGGCTGTATAATAGTGACGTAGATTCAGGTGGGGCAGCTCTCAACCTGTTTTAAACACACTTAAAACTAGTCATAGGTTACAGTTCAAGTATTTGACACAATCGCTCCTCGTGCAGAAATCAAAGTGTGCAGCTTTAAAGTAGCATGGATCTGTTTTTCTTTTGTTTGAGGTGAGTTTGTTGATGTTTCCGAAGCAGTGCACCTCGAAGAGTTAAAAGCCACATTATCAGGATGTTTTAATCAATGTTATAATATCATATGACCGCCACCACAAAAGGCCCATGCTGCAGCTTAAAGCCCTTCCCAGTTTGGGTGCCTCATTGTCACATGACACCCTAAATTCTTGCATCCTTGTAGTCTTCCTGTTTGGTAGTTCACACTCTGCCCTCCTTCTCTCAGCACAGTCTGAGGAGACACCTTCCTAAAAGCTTGCCAAAATCTCTCTTACACGTGTTGTTTTGAGGTTTTCTCCTAATCATAAACCTATTAAGGGCACACACCCAAGCCCCTGAGTGATATTACAGGGAGGAGAATATATTCGTTGTACCCCCCCCCCCCTGCTATTTCTAATCTGGGTGTGTTGTTGTGTCACATCCAGTGCACTGCAATGCTTCAGGACCCGCCGCCTTCCAACCACTAGATCCACATGTGAGACTCTCGCCAATCTTTTGCCCGTTTACTTTTGGCTTGTAAATGTTTGTCTTTTTATTGCCTCTTTGAATGTTTCTCATGTAGTGTATCTTCTGTTTGTCCTCCAATGTGTGTGAAATTGGTCAATAAACCGTGTGAACTGAGTGTTCCACAGGGATTTGTTTTCTTTTTCTTAAAGGCCTTAGGTTAATGGAACACAAAGCACCAAACATGGAGGGCTTTTCATATCAGTGTACTGGTGACCTGCTGCTGTGCCAACAGCCCGTTGGTGTGACTGGGGATGACGTCACGCGCCACCTGACGCGCCCTCCGAGCTGCGTCAAGCTGGAGACTGGGAAGGGGTCACACACAGGAAGCGAGGATTTGGCATTCAAAGTAAAAGCATGAAAGGTGTTAATTGGTAGAATTACAGGTTGCATTTGCAGGAGGCTATGTCTAAATACTGTTTATTCCACTACGTTTATTTAAAATATTCAGTTAGACTAATGACTAATGTACAGATTAAGACTTTAAATACAAAACAACAACAGTATAGACACTAAATAGTTAACATTACACTCAGCTTGACCAATTACTACACCAATGGGCTTCTGTACATAATAATTCATCATAAAATATAGTATTAAAACACCTACAATTATTTTTTATTTCTTATTTTGAGCACTATTGCCTTGTTACTGGAAGTACACATTTACCAAATTTGTTTTGACTTCCGTGACATTTTAAGTTCTGAATTTTTCACTACTTGTAATAGAGTAAATTTATATTGCACTACTCCTACTTTTACTTAAGTAAATGATCTGAAAAGACTGTCTCCACCGCTGCCTGTAAATAACCTATAGATATTTGGTGTTTTTTTGTACAGGTAGTACTTATGGTTTATCTGCAAGTATGAGCACAAAGCTTTACATGGAATTAATCAAATTTGTTTCTCCTTTTTGGAAAAAGTATTTTATTTTTAGCATGTAAAACATTTTTTTAATCAGAAAAGAATACCATTGGATTGTATACAACCTTTAGATGGATTACTGTAGAGTAAGATATTTCAATAGGTAATAATCTGAAGGCTGTTAAACAACTTGTGGAATACTTTCATACAATAAATGTAGTTGAAAGTGCCTTCAATAAAACATTGGTGCAGGATGATCCTGTGAAGGCAGGGTGGTGGATGGAAAGGAAAACATAACAGGCGAAGAGTGAGGCAGCATTATCATATAATGACCATTTATTTTGGAGACACGTACATTTTATTCTACAGTAACTTCTCAGTCAACGTTTCAGAACAGAGCTACTTTTACTTTGAAAGTAAAATCGTCTCACTCTCGGGAACTTTGGGTTGTTTGACGGAACTGCCCCGCAGGAGGAGGAGGAGGGCAATCCCTGCTTTTATTTTTCTTTTCCAGACGGCCAGTTGAGCACAAAAACGAACTTAGGACAGACGAGCTTTGGGTCAACACTTGCGCTTATGGCCTCATCTGAAGCGGGGAAGTGAAGGCGTGCAGCTGAAGAGATATTTTCTCTTTTAATTTTCCATTGTTGAAAAAAGGGAAAGTCTCTGCCAAAAAAAAGAGCATTTGCAAATTAAGTTATGCGTCAGTGGGTGCGCACTTTACGCACAGAGCGCACCATGAAACTTTGAGATGCAGGATCACCGCGGCCGTGTTGCTGTGCATGTTATGGGCTTTGTTTCCTTGTTTGTGTCAGATCTTCGGGACTCGCTGTGATTATGTGTCGCGGCTAAAACTTTAAAGCGCACTCAAAAAACCTGAGGAGGTGAGCCTGAGACAGCATGGGGGCCAAACAGAGCAGCCCAGTGTTTGATGGCAGAACTCGGGCTTATTCCAGCTCCGACCTCCCCTCTGGGAACTCCGGCGCAGGGGAAAGGATCGCGGGGTTTAGGTACACAAATGGACCCGACGGTCCCCGGATCCGGTACACGGGCGGAGGGCCAACGAGCTCCGGGTTTAGTATACCGGCCGGCGGCAGGTCGGGGTCACACGTACTCAATCAGAGCCTCGATGGCACAGATGGAGACGATGAGGACCAGTTGCCCCCTGAGGGACACAGGCTGATCATAGGGTCCCTACCGGCTCACCTGTCCCCCCGTCTGCTGGGAGGTAAGACTGAAGAGTTACTGCAAATGTATAGTAAACCCAGAAAACATCTGGAAACATCAAGTTACGTTGCTGAGTGCATTTTTATTTTCCTGATTTCCTTCAGTATATATTCGCGGTAGGCCTAAACACTGAAGATATAGGCCTAACGGCGTTTTACGTTATTTATCACATCCGTTTTTATATTTATAGTTTGTTTATTGATCCCAGCACAGAGAATACTAACTTTTATTTACAAAAAGGCAATTTCTTTTCATCTCGGAGGTACAATTGTCATATTTAATCTCTTTAGGGATTACTGTGTCTGTTTATTATGACTTTAGACTCAACAAGTTACTTTACATTGTGTACCATTATGTTTATGCCCCTATTATAAGATATCTGTACAGTTGCAGTCAAGAGTTGCTTAGTATTTTTCCATTTGACATTTGATACCTGGTAATAGCTGTCTGGTGACTGATCCTTTTGTTTAGCACTTCTGCACTTTTATTGTAGCCACAGGTGGCTCCGCTGTACTGCACTACACCCTTTTCTTTCTTCTGCTTCTCTGTTTTGCAAAACGGGCCTGTTTTTCACTCTGGCTGAGAGGGAAGAGTGCATTATGTAGGTCAGCAGATAAGAGCTTCCTGCTGGTTACACATTGCCTGACAGACACAACATGCATACACATACACACACACGCATGCTCGCCAACTTCCTGAGTCTGCAAGTTAAGTTTTTTTTTGTTGTTGTTGTCGAAACGGGTTGTCTTCAGACTAAACCACAACAAAACAAGAGTCAAACTAACATAACAGCTGAGTTAGACACTTTAACACAAAAGCTCCAAAACAAGATTCAATGTTTTGAATTGAATCTCCAGTTTTTCTTGAATCCTTTCTTTCCCGTAAGATTATGACACATGCTCCAATTTCGTAATCTTCCTCCTTGTGTTCCTCCTACTGGCATCGGTAACTTCCCCAATCAGGAGGTGTAATCATTAATATTCCCATCAATAACCTTTGCTCATGAGGGCCATGTGATTGTGACTTGCCAAGCCTTCGCATTGTTTCCACACACTCATCCCACTTCCTCACCTCACTTAAAAAAACACATGACACAAACACAAGGTCCACAGCAGATGTGGTGATAATTAGCGCCTGCATAAATAATGCATTTGTTGTCCTTTTTCTTGATTGAGGTGTTACAATGTTCAACAGGAGGTCAGTTTATCTCTGGTCCCCCAGCTCTTGGCCTATTAATCTTTGTGCAGTTGAGGAGTTTCACAGGCCTTGTTTATGTGGGTCAAAGGATAAATTAACAACTTGATTTATACTGTAGATGGAGTGCAGTGAAGGAGTTAGCAATTAGTTTACAGTTAGCATTAAAAACGGTATGACGTAAGAAGATTGTTACAGATTATAGGAGACCTGTGAAGTGCATGCATGTTTTAGGTCACTGTAGACCATGAGACCAGCACAACCCGACCAGTCCCACATCCTCTTTTGTGTACATATCAATAAAATGTTATGAGCAAGACTTTGTCACATCTGGGTCCTCATGTTGTTGTCCTTGTGTTTTCCTCCCAGGTTTCCACTGCCCCGTATGCTCCAAGTTTATGGCATCGGATGAAATGGAAAAGCACCTGCTCATGTGTTTCAGCAAAACGCGCCTCACCTACAACAGTAAGATTATGGGGACGGAAGTGCAAATTATCTTTCTGCTGCAGCAACCTATTGTGTTGTTTATTCCTGGATTTTACTTGTTAATCTAAATTGGACATTCAAAGCAATACATTGAACAAGGCAAATGAAGGTGCTACAGAAGTCAGACAACTTTGTCCAGTGAAGGAAGTACAGAGATAGATAGATAGATAGATAGATAGATAGATAGATAGATAGATAGATAGATAGATAGATAGATAGATAGATAGATAGATAGATAGATAGATAGATAGATAGATAGATAGATAGATAGATAGAACAAATACCAAAAAACTTGAAATAGTTCAATTCACAGTATAAAAAAAAATCTTTGCATGCACCATAAGTATAATAAGATATACTGTGTAAATATATATACATAGATATACTGTATAGATGCAAAAGAGCAGCACCTCTGACCCCACCCAACATCAGAAAGCAGCTAACCTCTCAGCCTGATGTTAATTTAAGTTGCAAGTAAAATCACGTAAATATTATTAGTAAAATGTACTTTGACTAAAAGTATTAATTACACAGAGGAATTTTGATTGCCTCTTTGAATTGAATTTTGAATGCTTTCCACATTCTCAAGGAATTTTTGTCTTGTGACACTTTAAAACAAATAAATGTCTACTTGCAGCCTCTCATCAACACTGCCTTCAAAGAGGGATTTTCCCTCCACAAAGTTTCATTTGAAAAGATAAATGCACTCAGTGTTTCACAGTGTTTCTTGCGATCGCTAAGCTTTATCCTAGGACCCCTTCAACCGCCTCCATGTTGCAAGCCAATAAAATATTAAATTATTGTTATATTTCTATTGCAGTTTTCTGCATTACTATGAAACATTTTTAATGACTTTATTTGCTGTAGGGTAGTTAAATCTTTAACAACTTTTGGAAAGCTAATTATAGGTTTCATGAGTAAAATCTTAACCTGCAAATTATAACTGTGAGAAAAAAGTAACAGAATAAAAGATTTGTTAATAATTCAACAAATCCACAAAAATGTAATACAGATTGTTATACAGTGCTGCCTAAAAACATCAATGCAGCAGTGACCTGATAGCCGAGTGGTTTGGCTGTATACTACGTGGGCATTAGTGCTATGAGGATAGAGTCGCCGGTTTGAATCCCAGCTGTTTGGAACATTTACAGCATGTCATTCCCCTTCATATAATGAAGGCCCAAAAAATATATTGGAAAAAAAAAAAAATCAAAACAGATGCAACCATTCACCTGTGCACACACAGAAAGGTAAACACATCTCGTCTGTAGAAACAATCATTAACCTGCAGTTGTCACGACACTTCCTGGACTCGACATTGGTGCAGTGTGTACTGTGTCAAAACGAGTAGATTCCACTTCATCAGTAAATGTTTCTGCATGTGTAGATTCATGCTCACATACAGTTTTTAGATTGCACACACTCACAACTGCATGCATGTTACTGATAGATATACAGTATAATGCAGCTCATTTATCACTAGCTTATCACTGGGATGCGGATGTGTAACACCTATGAAGTCATCACTTTATCCTTCACCTAAACCCATGCAAATATTTTCAACATTTGAATGAGTATCTTAGGGGACGTTTGCATTAAAAAGGTACAAACAAGTAGTCATCCTTCGCCTCAGGTATTGACACTAAGGCCTGACAGAGATTACTATGCAGGTAGATATGTAACACAAATTCATCATTATGTGATCTCAGGTGAATCTCATCAGAGACTCAATTTTCACCCCGTTATCAGGCCGCAATGTCAGATTTTATTTAAAAGAAAACAATTAAAAGTGAAAGTACATTTCACCAAACACAACCGGTCCTCACTGGAGACTGCACATTTCCCCCGCTCTCATCTTGGCACAGATGACAACAAGTATTGTCAGTATCAGAGGTTAAACAGATGGTTGTGCAGAAGTCAGGGAGCTGAACATTTGATACAAGGTTTGGTGTACGAGGCAGCTCTTGGCTCATTTTGTGTCTGTCCGTATTGTCTTTCTCAGAGGACATCCTGTCCAGAGATTCTGGGGAATGTGCCATCTGTTTAGTAGAGCTGGAGCAGGGAGACACCATTGCCAGACTGCCCTGCCTCTGTATCTACCATAAAGGGTAACTAACACACACAAACAAGGAGAATTGTGTTAGACATTGGTACACAAATGCATAAAAGAATCTAAGTGTTTTTCCTTAAAAACTTACAGACTACGTATGCACACTTTATACAATACATACACATACTAGCAAATGTTTCGAAGAAATAGTTTGCCATTTGGAAAAATGAATGTTCTTGCTAAGAGTTAGATGTAGAATATGACACCACTCTCATGTTCAGGTCTGTTGACTACATACTGACAGGAAAAGGTCAGCTTGGCATAAATAAAACGAGCCCATTCATGTAACAGTCATGAAACAGTCCGGCACCATGTAAAACTGCTTTTTTTGTATGGATTACAAGATTTATTTATTTTATTTGAAAGGGGCCGTGTTCCAGCAGTACCAGCAGGATCATTTATGCAAAAGTACTGACTATAATCACAAGAACACCTGGCCGCTTGCAGCCCACCTTCAGCACCCGCTGTTCCCTCAAACACACATGTACAATAATAACAACCACCAACAGAGTAACCGAGCCTTGAGCTGTCAGCTGACCATGTGTGATTTACAGACAGGTTCTCCTAATGACTGAAAACCTGAATAAGGCTAGCCCGGCTCTGTCTAAAAGTAACAAAATCAACATCATTTTATATAAAATATGAATTAGTGAACTTTATATGTCATGGTAAAGAATTGATGTTACATTCCAACAATTTTTTTTTGTGCTAAGCTAAGATAATGGCGAATCTTAACAGACTCATCTGAGCGAGACATCAATGCTCTCATCTAACTCTTGACAAGAAAGCGAATATTTCCCCAAGACGTAGAACTATTTTTTTACGATGATTTTTCCATTTAAAGGATCTTCACTGGATATCACATCAGGAAGCACACATTACACACCTGCCCACATGCAGCTTACTGTATGCTAAATAAATTATCCAATGAGAGGACCGAAGTGATAGTCGGTGCATATTGGCACAGCCTACAGGCTATTAGTGGATAATTCTTTATTTTTATAGAAAGTGCAAGATATAATTTTTTAGAAAAATAAAGACAAATTTGTTTTATCAAAATATTTAGTTCAGTTACTGGATTCCTGCTCAGTTTTCAGCTTCTTTTGACCACGAGACAAACTTCACTGTTCCTATTTCAGGTGCATCGATGAGTGGTTTGAGGTGAATCGCTCGTGTCCGGAGCATCCCGCCGACTAGGAGCCACAAAAGTTCAGTTTGAGTCTACAGTTGATGGCTGTGGTCGACTGTGCGCCCTGACCTTATCACAACACTGTCTGTTCCAGCCGAGCGTCAGCGCTCTTCAGGGATTGTAAGATGTTATTGTGTGCAGAAGTTTTCATATTGCCTCATGGAGCAGCGATGGACTTTGGATTTGCTCGCGGGATGTTCACCAAACCACTGGGGGAGTCATTTCTGTCTCCAGAAAATATGTGAATGTTCCTTATGCCACCTCCTAGCCTTAAGTGGCTTCATGTAACCTGGAATCTGAACCGAACTGTTTGGCTGAACGCGGTGCGGTTGTATCGCACAGGACTTGTGTGGCCGACACGATGGAAGACTGGTGTCTCTTTTCAGCAGAGATTTAGGCTGACAGACTTTTCAGAGATCTGATCAGGAAGGCTGATGTTGTGCAATGTGAAAAACAGCCATACAGAATAAAAACAAATGCCTGTATCAGCTTTAAGGGATGTTTGCAGTGTGGATGATAGTCAGGAAATAGATCCTAATTTTGTTGCAAAATGGTTTGTTTGTTGCAATATTGTTTGTCAAACAATCATGTGTCCTTGACCAAATAGTCTAACATGACATAGACTTTGTTAATCTCTTGGCCATTTAGAACCATAGTAATGTGATTGTGTAGTTTAGTGGTGGAATTAAAGATAGGCTCAGACATATCTAATGATGATTCATACTGTCTCTAAAGAGTGCCATAATATGCTGCTATGTCATAGACTGGAAAGTTTTCCTTTAACCTTTGAACCTGTGTTCGTTGTTCTTTGTATTTGTACTGTAATGAGTTGCACAACAATAAATGTTTTGTCTGTCTTTTTCCTGAGAGAATTATTCTACACTTCTGTATATCTACACACTAATGAATTAAATTCATAAGTCAGCAGAGTGTGACACAGGCATTGTTTCTGTCTGATATGGACAGATGGAGTTTTTTTTTTTTTTTTAAATATATGTATTTTAAAAAGTACATATAATGGTTCTATATTTTGTATGTAAAGTCTAGAGTTTAAATGGTAAATAATGTTTAAAAATGAAAGCTTAATTCTGCTAACACAGGCCAAAGCTCAGACAGCAGATTCCTGAAGTTCTATCAGCAGAGAGAGAGAAAGCAGTGAAGACGTGATGTCTCCTCAGATGTGGGCATGCAGGGACATGGAGTGTTATTTCGGTTTGTTGCAAAATGAGTAGTATGAGGAAATGTAATCTTTCCTTTGACTGTATTTGGTGATGAAATGTATGGGTGTCACAGAAGGTATTTTTCAAGTAGAAAATAGGAAAACCTTCCACAGATTTACTAAATTACTGCATGTTTTATTATGGTTGTGACCAATTTGAGAGCTGTTTAAAGAGAGTTATCTTTCTTATAGTTACTAATCAAAGAAAGGCTTAGATAAGGCAAAAACAAATGAGTCTATTTTCATATTGATCTTATATATAGATGGTCTTGATAAGAGTTTTTTTGTTTACTTCATCCAAGATTCTTCTAAATTTCTCTAAGAATGTATAATGAGAGTGTTAAGTTTCCAAAACATAAACACAAATCACACACCATGCAAACAGCTGTTACTTTGCATTTACTTTTGTTTCCTTTTTTATTTATAAAATCCTAAAATAAATTGATTTAATATAGTTTTATTTATATAACTGACTTATCATTGTTTTGGTTTGTTAAGTGTCCCCAAACTTATAAACAGTTTGTCATCAGCAGTGGACACCATCCACTCCACTGTGTCCAAACTGCAGACTAAGCATCCCGGTGCATTTTTGGCAGTTACTGGAGACTTTAACCACTCTGGATAAAGTACTTCCAACTTAGCAGCAGTATGTTAACTGCCCCACCTGGAACAATAAAACTCTGGACCTACTGTATGCTAATGCCATGGATGCATACAGTGCTACTGCCCTTACCCCCCTTAGTAGGTCTGATCACAACCTGGTCCTGCTGACACCAAAGTATGTTCCCCTGGTGCAGAGGCAGCCTGTGACCACCAGGACTGTGAGGAGGTGGACACAGAAGGCTAAAGACTGCTTTGAGTCCACGGACCGGGATGTGCTGTGCGGACCACATGGGGAGGACATCAACAGCAGGACGGACTGTATCACATCAAATTCTGTGAACACACCACCGTACCATCCCGGACTGTACACTGCTTCCCCAACAATAAACCGTGGATCACCAGTGACCTGAAAGTTCTTCTTAATAAGAAGAAAGCTGCCTTCAGGTCTGGGGACAGGGAGGAGCTCAGGAGAGTTCAGCACAACCTGAAGGAGAAGATGAGGGAGTGCAAGGACTCCTACAGGAGGAAGCTGGAGGCCAAACTCCAGCAGAACAAGGTGAGGGAGGTGTGGAGGTATGAAGGAGATTACTGGGTTCAAGGGGAGAGAGAGACAACCAGGGGGCTCCCTGGAGAGGGCCAATGAGCTAAACTGTTTCTTCAACAGGTTTAGTTCACCGCCATCATCTGTCTCCTCCACACACCACACCTCCCAAACACCTCTGCTGCCTTCCCCCCTCCCTCCTCTTTCCCCCCGGTGAGCTGCATGGACACAGAGTCCTCAACTCCAAAGGGCTCTTCCACCATCGACGCCACAACCGCTGAGAGTTCTAGTAGAGGTTGTGGTCATGGTTGAGGAGTACAAGTACCTCGGTGTCTCCATCGACAACAGACTGAACTGGAAGACCAACATCAACGCTGTCTACAAGAAGGGGATGAGTCGACTCTTTTTCTTGAGGAAACTTCGATCCTTCAATGTGTGCAGCAAGATGCTGGAGATGTTTTACCAGTCTGTTGTGGCCAGTGCTTTGTACTTCGCTGTGGTCTGCTGGTGGAGCAGCATTGGAGCCGGAGACACCAACAAACTTAACAAACTGGTTAAGAAGGCCGGCTCCATCATCGGCTACAAACTGGACAGCCTGGAAAAGGTGGTGGAGAGGAGGACGCTGAGGAAACTATTATCCATGTTGGATAATCCTGACCACCCTCTCCACCACCTGCTGCAGGGACAGCGGAGCACTTTCTCCAAAAGATTCCTCCAGCTCTGTTACAGATACAGGAGATCATTCCTGCCCACTGCAATAAGACTGTACAATAACTCACCTCTGGCAAAATCCATCACAGTACAATAACACCGTTGTCTGTTTTTCCTATCTTTCTTTCTATCTATCTATCTATCTATCTATCTATCTATCTATCTATCTATCTATCTATCTATCTATCTATCTATCTATCTATCTATCTATCTATCTATCTATCTATCTATCTATCTATCTATCTATCTATCTATCTATCTATCTATCTATCTATCTATCTATCTATCTATCTATCTATCTATCTATCTATGTAATTTTGGTATTTACGTGACGTAATCACGTGGCACGCTGGTTGGATGACGTGGTTACGTACAGAAACGTAGCAGGAACGACAAGGTACACAACAGCAGCACAAGTTTGCTTTATCTTGGAGTTACAACCTACGTATTTTTATAAAGAGCATTTATATACGCATACGCTTTTTTATTTTAAGGTAAGTGCTTCTTTCGACAGTTTCTTTTTTCCCACTTCCAGACTTTTCCTTCGCTAACTTCAGCTCTAGCTCGGTAGCTAGGCTAACAGCGTGCTCACTGAAGACATCCTGCTGTTGGTTCATTGGGTTTTATCGGTTCTGTCTTTCTGAATATCTCATGTGTTGATTTCAGCTCAGGGATCGACAACTTTGGATCAAGATGTCGTACATGCTACCACATCTCCACAATGGCTGGCAGGTTGACCAAGCCATCCTGTCGGAGGAGGACCGAGTCCTGGTGATCCGGTTCGGACACGACTGGGATCCGACATGTATGAAAATGGACGAAGTTCTTTACAGCATCGCGGAAAAGGTTGGTTCGTTACCGACAGTGTCTCCGGTCTGTTGCTCTGTCACCAGCTGAACACGTTTAAGGGTTAGGACGGGTTGTCTCCTGTGTTGTGTCTCCTGTTGTCTCCTGTGTTGTGTCTCCTGAAGTCTCCTCTGTTGTGTCTCCTGTTGTCTCCTCTGTTGTGTCTCCTCTGTTGTCTCCTGTTGTCTCTTCTGTTGTCTCCTGTCCTGTTGTCTCTCCTCTGTTGTCTCCTGTGTTGTCTCCTGTGTTGTCTCCTCTGGTTGCTGTGCTCTGTAGTGATGAGACTCCATAAACTCCTGTTGTCTCCTGTTGTCTCCTCTGTTGTCTCCTGTCCTGTTGTCTCTCCTCTGTTGTCTCCTGTGTTGTCTCCTCTGGTTGCTGTGCTCTGTAGTGATGAGACTCCATAAACTCCTGTTGTCTCCTGTCCTGTTGTCTCTCCTCTGTTGTGTCTCCTGTTGTCTCCTCTGTTGTCTCTCCTCTGTTGTCTCCTGTGTTGTCTCCTCTGGTTGCTGTGCTCTGTAGTGATGAGACTCCATAAATTCCTGTTGTCTCCTGTCAGTCTAATTTAGATTTGGAGCAGACATGTTTTAACTGAGGAGGTTTAAGTTCATGCATTCAGCATTTCAACAGACCTGGACAACTCGGATCATTTTATTTATTTCAGATTAAAACGTAAAATCTCTTACCATTTATATATATATAAATATAAATAAATATATATATAACACTATAAACCCATGTTAGTTCATTTTTGATGACACAACATGTTAATTTGTGCACCTCCGGTGCCTGAAAGAAGGGCACGTCGTCCGTTTGCCACGAAGGTACCGGTCCCAAAAACAAATAATCATATACGATGGTGGATCAGTAAGTTCAGAGACTTCTCCGTTTCCGTGCAAACGATGCACATCACCATGACGATCACCGAGCGGACGGACGGTGTCACCTTAATGAGTTGGTGTTAAAAATGCTGACGCTCGATCAACATCGTCGCCCCCGGTTACACACGCGTTTGTCAACATCGGTCCAAGACGAGCAGCGGGGAGACAAAGACGGCGAGTAGGAAAGGTCGAGTTACTGTGGGCCGGAGACCTGAGCGTTTCCGAAGCGCTTGAAGCGGGTTCGTTGTCATGTTGGAGAGCCGAAGTGACGTCACGCCAGTTCAGGTCGTTTGCACCGAATGTTTTCCCTTAAACGCCTCAAACCATCGCAGCACAACTCGGTTCTGTCACCTGACGTCCTCTTCGCCGGTGCCGAACGGAGACGTCCGACTCCTCCGAGACACAAATGTCACTCAAAACACCTCTTCGGGCTCACCGCTTCATCGCCGTGGGCTTCCTGAGGCATTTCTGATTTCCGGAGTTTGACGCCGAATCGAACGTGCGCGCTCGGCTCATTTCCCCGGAGAACTTGCAGACCAGCGCTCGCAAAAACGTGCGACAAAATCTGTAACACTCCTTCCTGGTTTGCTGCACGTCAACGGGAGCGGTCTCTGAACTTACCGATCCACCCTCGTGCATTTAGTGTGACTGATACCCACCACAATTTTGCCGCGAGTTCATATGTATATATATATCGTGTATATCTGACAGATTATTGATGCTAATTTAGGTTAAAAAAACAACAAAACAAAATGGCTGAAATATTTAGAGCAAAATAGCTTTTTCAATGAGTGAATTATCACAGGTGGAAGTACACATAATCTGTAGAGATAAGATTTTCACACAGGAACTAATGTAGATGGTTGATGAGTCTGTCTCATCGCTCACCGCGTAATCACTCACTTGTATTGATTATTTGAACAATGATGTGGAAATGTGATCAACAGTGGAAACACTGCTCATCACACGCCCCGTCGCACGCTGTTGAACCATCGGTTACCATTTTATTGTGAAAGTGGCGGTTTATTCTGCACTCACAGATAATGAGCTGTTACAGTAAACAGAGACCTTGAATGTTTACCTGTAAAATAGGGAGTCAGCGCTGAGAGGAGCATTTCAAGTCCGGTTTGTTTCGACCTTTCGGCCAAAAGTCATATGGATTTAACGCGTGACAGAAAAATCACGAGAGCTCTTCTCTTGGATGTTGTCGATTTCCTTGAATGCAGATAATCTAATGTTTGCTGAAGGGAAGTCAAGATTCATCGGTGTTCACTGCTCTGGGAGGTTTATTTCAAGATTGTTTTTTTTTTTCAACCAGGACTCCCAATTACAGTTCGTAAAGGTTGGAGCAATTTGTAGATGGTTTTCGGGACGTGCTGCCCAAAGCTGTTAAGAAAAGATCAAATCTGCATCGCTGTAACGTTATTTAAGCTCGGCGAGTTGGCGTAAAACTTCTGCATCATCTACAAGAGTTGTAGATGATGAAGAGGCGCCACTTCAAATCGAACGGGTAACTTTTAAAAGCAGGTTATGGTGTTCGTTATGTAACAAGTCTCTTACATGTACAACAGTGTGAGCTGACAAAGCAGCTGCTGTAATTTATAACGAAGCCGCAGTCCGAATTGTTTTGTTACTTCCGACCTCTTCTTGCCGTGTGTTTTCTGCTGTCATGTTGAATCTGTGTTGTCGTGTTAAGACTCCGCCCGTGTTAAGACTCCGCCCGTGTTAAGACTCCGCCCATCGATGTCTTGGCAGGTAAAGAACTTTGCGGTCATCTACCTGGTGGACATCACAGAAGTGCCGGACTTCAACAAGATGTACGAGCTGTACGACCCCTGCACGGTCATGTTCTTTTTCAGGTAATCCTCATTCACAAATCTCTTGCTTGCGTCCGTCCTGAATTTGTTCGTACTCTGCGAACAAATTCAGGACTACGTCAGATCCTGCGTACGAACAAACGACGACCGCCCGGCTGTCTTACCGAGTATAAACGCACACCTTTAAGCACATTAAAACGGCATTCATTAAAAAAGGGATTCAATAGACGACCATTTTGAAAACAGGCTAACACACTCTTTAATCCTCATCAATTATTGTCTTAATTGAAATATTCACATATTTGCAGATAATTGCAAATTGGTCTACCATATTAATTATGGAATAAATTACCTGTGGGCTTTTGTAATTTAAAAAAAAAAATTTGGCACCATCTCTGTCAACTCATTGTTTTTACTGTTATCAGCAGATTTGAATGTGATTTATACTTTTATTGATGATTTTAACCTGTAAAGTGTCTTTGGGTGTCCTGAAAAGCGCTACAGCAATAAAATGTATTATTATGATTATGATTATTATTATTAAACTTCAGCTCGTCTTCACTTCACCGCTTTCTTCATGACAAACTGGTGTCTTTATATGGAGTAATGGGGGCCGTACGGTGGCGCGAACAAAATTGTCCGGTGTGCACGTGTCATGAATCCCTCTGTGATTTGGCGTGCGCACTCCCTTTGTGTGCAAAGTAAGAACTTTTCTACGCACATATTAGTGAGTGAGTCCCAAAGTCCACACTGCACTGTGGCAGTCTGAATGTTGTTTAAATAGTTAGTTAAATGTGTGTTTTTGTGTTTTTCAGGAACAAACACATCATGATAGATTTGGGCACCGGTAACAACAATAAGATCAACTGGACGATGGAGGACAAGCAGGAGATGATAGACATTGTTGAAACGGTGTATCGAGGAGCGAGAAAAGGCCGAGGTCTGGTGGTGTCTCCGAAGGATTATTCCACAAAATACAGATACTGATTTTTCCAGTTTCCTATTTTATTTTATTTTTTTTGGGCAGTTTTTTTTTCGTGATGTCTTGTGACACAAAACAGAGACTACACATTTTGAAGTGTTTTTCAGTGAAAGGACAATATTTTTCATATTATAAATATTCATGATTGTGTTACATTGTACCATTTGCATTGTGTGTCGATCACAGTTTTATTCGGTTTCTTCGAGATTAAGTTGTTTCTTTTCTTTCTGTGAAACGAAGTGCTAAACAGAAGACACACATTGTACAAGGCCTCATTTTTAAATGTCATAATAAACATGGTTTTGTACACAGATTGTTTACTTCAGGTCTTTTGGAGTGAGGTTTAGATGGTCGGATGGATGGAAACAGTAGTTTGCTGCCTAGAAAATATCTAGGGATACCATTTAAAAAAAAGGACTAACTTTATGACCACAACTAAAAAACAGTAATAATCTGTCACAGTGCAAGATGTGAGGCCACTGATGTGATTGTGGAGAGTTAATTGGTTGAACACAACCACAAAACATGAGAAACCTTCTGCCCACAGCAGGAAGACTAAATAACACCTCACAGTGTCTCTGCAACTGTCAGATACTGAGAAGTTTAGTGTTGGATCTAGAGATGCACGATGTTATTCAAGGTTTATGGCCAACTGTTGATGCAGGTACTGATATGCACACGTCTAATTGCAGAGAACAGTGAGAGAGAGGAAGTCGGTGTTGTGTTATCTCTTGTTGGGGTTGGCCTGATGCAGACGGCAAATATGCTTTTCAAAACGTAGACGTTCACAGGACAAAATAAGCAAAACTACTTCAACGTTAGGTTCTGTAAGAAGTGCTGCATTTATTTTTTGTAAAACATTTTCTTTTCAGTCAAGTATAAAGTATTTTATTGTCCTGTCATTTTCAATCAATCGGTCTATGCTGTTGATGCTGATATCTTCAGTAGCATATTTTACAAGGAGGTAAAGCAAAATCCTGACCAGACCAGCGCCTGAAGCCAGAGGGGGCATCTCCCTCAAATGTCCATCAGGTGGAGCCAGAGATGTTTGACAGTTTTGTTCGTTTGGATAGAGAGGGATTGAGGAAAGCATATGATAAAAAGGTCATATTATAGCACGTGGTCCAAAATATGATAAAAACGTCGTATTATAACGCGTCGTCCAAAATATGATAAAAACGTCATACTATAGCGCGTCGTCCAAAATATGATAAAAACGTCATATTATAACGCGTCGTCCAAAATATGATAAAAACGTCATACTATAGCTGTCGTCCAAAATATGATAAAAACGTCATATTATAACGCGTCGTCCAAAATATAATAAAAACGTCATATTATAACGCGTCGTCCAAAATATGATAAAAACGTCATACTGATAGCGCGTCGTCCAAAATATGATAAAAACGTCATATTATAACGCGTCGTCCAAAATATGATAAAAACGTCATATTATAACGCGTCGTCCAAAATATAATAAAAACGTCATATTATAACGCGTCGTCCAAAATATGATAAAAACGTCATACTATAGCGCGTCGTCCAAAATATGATAAAAACGTCATATTATAACGCGTCGTCCAAAATATGATAAAAACGATCATACTATAGCGTCCAAAATATAATAAAAACGTCATACGTCGTCAAAATATGATAAAAACGTCATATTATAACGCGTCGTCCAAAATATGATAAAAACGTCATACTATAGCGCGTCGTCCAAAATATAATAAAAACGTCATACTATAGCGCGTCGTCCAAAATATGATAAAAACGTCATACTATAGCGCGTCGTCCAAAATATGATAAAAACGTCATACTATAGCGCGTCGTCCAAAATATGATAAAAATGTCAAAATATAATAAAAACGTCATACTATAGCGCGTCGTCCAAAATATAATAAAAACGTCATACTATAGCGCGTCGTCCAAAATATGATAAAAAAGTATTTTAATCTGATATATTGAAAATTCTGCTTTTGTGAAATGTTTTTGCAACGACTGCAACTACTTTTTGTCAGACAGTAACAGATACCTGAATAGGTAACAGCTTAGTAAATACGATAATGCGTAATGTTTGTTTTTTGTTTTTTTGTACATTGAAAGGCTCAAATTGTTATTATCAGTGACTGACAACATCATGGAAAAAAATCCCTACAAATACTTCTGTTGCACCAGAAACGGCTGTAATGTCGCTTCTGTTCAAAGCCACCAGACTCAACTCCTGTTCTGCAGTTAAAATTACTGTTTTTATTAATGGAATCTGGTGGCTTCGATCAGAGCGATACTACAGCTGTTTTCTGGTCAAACAGAAAGGTCTAACATTGTAGGAATCCTTTCCATAACACTGTCAGACATTTTGAACCTTTCAGTAGCAAAATAAGCACTTTTAATAGTGGACTGTAAACAGCTGTAAACTTAGCTGAAAGTTTTTTTCTTTTTCTTTTTGGGTGTTTATTAATTATCTGCTCCAACTTTTCAAATTATTTGAAAAATATGCACACAGTTACGATAGTAATTGTCACAAATTATATATTTTAAATTTTAAATTTGTAAAACATGCTTGGGAGATGACCCCCAAATTCCCAAACAAATAGGGGCAAACTTAATCTTAGTCCATAAGTCTTCTGCAAACTCAGGGAAAGCATTGTTAGAGTAAATGGTAACACGTTGACACCTCAGGAGATATTATGCACAGCACAGGGGCACAATAAATAAATGCCCTGTAAATACACAGCTGTATCAATACTAACGGCTGCATGTTGAAGGGAGACACATAACTGGCTGTTCTTGAGTGTGAAGTCCTGAGGGAAGAAACAATTCTTGTGTCTGCTTGTTTTGGCACTCAGTCTTCTTTAGTGCCTGCCAGATGGGAGAAACTCACCTAAGTTTTAGACAGGGTGTGACGTGTCTGATGAAGACTGCACACACACACTCACACACACACACACACACACACACACACACACACACACACACACACACACACACACACACACACACACACACACACACACACACACACACACACACACACACACACACACACACACACACACACACACACACACACAGACAGACAGACAGACTCACAGACTCCAACGGAGTTCTTTTTCCTGTCATAGGACTCTATCTACCTCACAAGAATATAAGTTTTGGGATGCAAACCTCTTTTCATCTATGTTCAAGATTTAACCTAAAATTCAGTTCATCACAAATTATGAACACTTACATGGATATTTTGTTTTACTCACAAGAGAAAGTTCACTGTGTTGTCTTTTCACAATATTTACACACTATTACCAGTAGTCAAATTTGAAAGTTTTTTTTTTTTTTTTTTTTTTTTTTTTTTTTTTTTTTTTTTTTTTTTTTTTTTTTTTTTTTTTTTTTTTTTTTTTTTTTTTTTTTTTTTTTTTTTTTTTTTTTTTTTTTTTTTTTTTTTTTTTTTTTTTTTTTTTTTTTTTTTTTTTTTTTTTTTTTTTTTTTTTTTTTTTTTTTTTTTTTTTTTTTTTTTTTTTTTTTTACTGTTCTCTCTTTGCTAGGACAGATGAGTGAGGCCACATGATTTCCAGTCCGTTGTTTTATTAAGAATTTGTCTAGAAGGGTTTATAATGGGTTTTTTTTAACAATGGAAAAGGAACATTATCATTATTATTATTATTATTATTATTATTATTATTATTATTATTATTATTATTATTATTATTATTATTATCATCATCATATTACAGTAATCTACAAACTATTTACATGTTTCCTTAAATATATTAACCAAGAAAGATCATCTAAGTATCAACTTTGCCAAATACACCTCTAAACAATAGTCAACATGCAGAAAGTAATTCAACGCTAATCACTGTTTAACCATAAAAACAAGGCAGACTCACATCATTTACTAAGTCCAAACTTTAGGCGTGTGTCCACCATGAGGCCAGCCAGGTTCCTTTGTTCATGGAGAGTGATCCAGGTGAGCTGGGCTCCCAAATAGATTGTGGGTGGAGCCACAGGAAGCTGGAGGCCAGGTGAGGGAAGGAGAGTGTGAGGGTTATTCACATCTTTGTAAGATAATCAACACAGGCCTTGACTTTTCCCCAGAGTCTGCCTGCATCCCTGGCTGTAGTTATCTGTCAATGAGAGACTGATAGAAATACTGAGATGAATAAAACAGAAGGAAAATAAGAGGAGTTGGAGAGAGTGTGGAGACAAATACCATATCTATGAGTCTCATTAATATCCGTTAATTGTCAGCTCCATGTCTCACAGCTCCTCATAATCAGAGGCCACACACTGCACGGGAGACAGAGTCCAATTTGTTGAATGATAGATGAAGTGAAAGGAGACAAATTCTGCCTCTGTTTCACTTTATGTGTTTGGACCAGAGACAGACAGCGAAATCCTCTCCAGCCCGACCTCTTCACCTCTCCTGAGCGAGACAAGTTTTGTGGAGTCACTTGGGATAAGACCTCCGATATCAGAGTGTGTGTGTGTGTGTGTGTGTGTGTGTGTGTGTGTGTGTGTGTGTGTGTGTGTGTGTGTGTGTGTGTGTGTGTGTGTGTGTTCTCTCTCAGATAAACCAGTGTACTGTATGAAATACTCCCCAAAGTTCAACCCCCGCATCCCACTACTGCAAGACAGGAATGGCTTAACAGCAGCTGGCTACTGAAAGTAGCTGAAGGAGAAGTAAAATAACTGCTGTTGCAAAAACCCAACACTCTGACTGAAAACCACATAATCTCGAAAAACAATCCACTTTTCATGAACCACATACTGCGTTTTTAAGTTGAGTGCTGTTCATTTTTTATGCATAACAATATATAAGCTGCAGCTGAAGGATGACCTCATTGTCTCAATAAGTGCACACTGGCATGCGTGAGCATATTTGCCGCTCAAAAAAACCCTAATTTCCTCATCTTTGGGAACCTATATCCACCCCCTCCAGGCCTCACATGTCTTTTCCACTAGTCTGGCGTGGCTTTGTCTTTGTCTGGCCTGTCCCTGCAGGGCCCATGCACACCATTACTGTGCCACTGTCCTCATATGGAGCGCAGGGGCCAAAAGGCCGCCTCCATTGGTTCATTATAATTCACATTATCATGCATTGTTGTTCCCTATTACTGTTAATCAGTTCAGCCTGCGGGGAATGGAGAGGTCTGGACGGATCAGGGTTACTGGTGAACTCCAGTCTAGACGCGTATAGCAGGACCTACAGGGCGTGTGTGTGTGCGCGAGGAGAGACAGAAGGTGAAGTTGTTCTTGTTATAGACTATATGTGGAATATGCACACTCACCCCTAGAGATAATAAACCAGGATCTGTTTGCAACTGATAGTGTTTAAATAGATCCATACAAACAGGGTTGCAGCCGGCGGACCATGAGGATGATCCCGGTGCCAGGGGGAAGACATGCTGGCATCCCTCCATCTTCTCTCCCTGTTTCTTCCCTCCTTCCTCCTCCTCCTTTGCTGGTCTGTCACTGTCCATGTGGATGCCCAACGGTGGGGGGAAGGGTGAGGGGCAATTGCCAATTTCTGGGACACCCTACCCCCACAGCTTCCCCCTGTTGGCACTGATGCGCACACATACTGTACACAAATACTGTGTTAACCCTTTCCCTTTGCCCAGCAATTGTTAGGTCAGCGTCTAATCTAAGTATGCTTCATGTCCCATTTTGAGTCAGCGGCCTCAAAGACATCCTGCATAAGTCGCTTGTGGAGTTTAAGTATAATTGCCACCTTTTCTGTGCTAGTACACCACTGCAGTGGTTTAACAACCTTTTCAGCTTGTGGCCCCTAAAGTTTAAACTTCCCTCATTGCAGATTGTGTGTGAATCATGACCCTATAAACCAAGGATTCAAAGCCCATAGAAACCACGGCCCACAAATCTGACATTTTTTCTGGTTGTCACAATCACTGGGGACAAAGTACAGCGATAAAATGGTAACAAATCAGCATTTTAGGCAAATCTACAAATAATAATTAGCTGGCTTAAAGTACCGTATATTCTTTGACATTAGCTATGCCATGTGTTGTGCATGCATCCAAACATAGTCAACTATAAAAAAAAAAATTTTTTTAAAGTTATCATTTTCCAAAATAATAATGATGCCTTCTAAGTACATTAATCTTTCCTATCGTTTCCTGTTATTGGTTTTGTTTTCTCTCTCAACAGGCAAAATGCCCCCATGTTGATTTTAGCACGTTGCAGCGAGCTACCATGCTGAAGGCTGCTGATGTCCCGTAACTTCAGACTGAGGGATTTGGAGCAATTGAAGTTTCAGTACTGACGTGTTTTATGTTTTATTTTATTTTTTCCACTGAAGAATAAAACAAAGGGAGGATTTCACTGCAGAACCACACTACTAGAATTTGCCATCAACAAGCTAACATGTTAGCCACACTATTTCAGAGCTGTCCAAACAAGTCTAACATGAAGGTGTTACCCCTGTTTCAATGGCCTCTGGTATTTTTTAGCCTACATATTTATCCTGCAATTGGAACACAGTATTTCATTGACACACACACACACACACACACACACACACACACACACACACACACACACACACACACACACACACACACAATATATATATTAATATACATTAGTATATTCAATAAAAAAAACACTGATAGTGGCTGAACTGTTACTGCAAGAGGCAAAAAGGAAACAATTTTGCATGACAGAAATATGCAGTTGGGAGCATCTCCATTAATACATCAAGGCTCAATAAAAACACAGCCGACATAGAGTATGAAATGAATAGATGAGGTTTCACATGAAGGGACCAGGGTCCAGTCGGTGTTAGTCTGTGACCTCGTTCTCGCACGTCCTTCAATGTACTCATCCCATGTACTCCATCTCTCCTCTTGGGTTATATCACAGCCTCTTTACATAACTGACACACCAGGAACAGTTATCAAGACTCATCTCGCCCTCTCGACCATTTTACTTCCCTAATTCCTTCAAAGGGGGATGTCGGTTCAGGAATATGATGGAGCGATAGAGGAGATGGTTCTCTGTTATATAGGAGAGGAGAGATGGTGAGCACAGGCTTATCTCCCACCTCCTTCTCAATCAAGATCCAATGTTTCCATCTGATCTATTTTTCCTCTAAGATCGACTCTGTTGCATGGGCTGCAGGTTGGGTTTAATTTTTTCTGGCCCAGTGGGGGAATTACTCAGAGTTAATGAACTATTGCCTACAGGTTGCTAGAGATTAGGAGGCGAGGATGTTTCGTACAGATAATATGCCGAAACAAACACACACCCTCCACCATTAAAACGACTTCCCGCCTGTCTCGCTTCAGAGACAGTAACACACTTAGCAGCCGGGTGTTATGTTGGTTTAATTCCCATCGTCTCCCCCCTTTGCGTCTGCCTTTTACTCCACTCAGGGACCTGTGACTAAATGGATTTACATCTCTCTTCCCGCATTGTTCCCAAAGGAGTGTCATCCCTCCATAAGCAACAAAATGAGGGGTCCATTTAACTTAACCGAGGCAGATCCCAGTACACAGTGAGGAGGTGTGTTTATGCCGTCTGTGGCAACGCTGACACGCCGATGCACACGTGCTGAAACACACGCGGATCACATGAGGCTCTTCGCTCTACGCTTTCACCTCCATTCACAGCAGGCCGCTCCATTCAGAAGCTTCAGACCCAATTAGCACCTGCCTGGTTCTCGCAGGCAGAACAGGCCTCCTGCTACACGGGAAGTGTGACGCTGACAATTGCTCCAGCTGAACTAACAGCTCATGCACGCACACGCGCGCGCACACACACACACACACACACACACGCACGCACGCACGCACGCACACACACACACACACACACACACACACACACATTTAAGCTCAAGTGGGGAAAAACTCAATTTAATTGTTTCCCCATTTCAAGTATGGGTAAGTATGGGCGTTACGGGTAATTGTGGGTTTTGACGAGAGAGAAGAACGCTGAGAATGAAAAATATGAGATTACTTCTATTTTCTGAATGAATTATGGTTTCATTAGTTGTTTATTAGTAGAGTTACTCATTGTTTATGCCTCATTTTTCTACCCAATCAATTCTCTTTCCATCTCCAACTCCAACACGTCGCTTCATTGTTGTGGAATTCAAGGTCTGGATCCAGAGCCTCCTGTTCACAACATGAATGTGTTAAGTTTAAATAAAATTAGCTATGGCCTAATGAACATGAGCGATGCATACAGTCTCATAATTGTGTCACTTCATGAATGGTTAATTAAATAAGCACTTAGGTTGGTTCTCTGCATTAGCTAGGACCCATAAAGAACTCTTATGTGATCAGCTTCGGAGACATATGTCATGAAGTTAGAAATATAATATTATCATGAGGTTTGGAGAAGACATTTAGGTCTTGTTTCATAGGAAAATGATAGTTTTCCTAAAAATAATATTTAAAAATGTAGAAGTATGATCATTTACAAATATTCAGACTGAGTATTAGCATTTTGCAGTTTGCATTTAGATTTAGTGGATTGGTTCCAAATTTGTAGATTTTTCTCCAAATAAATGAAATGCAGGCAGAAAAATAAATATTCTGAAATATTGTTTGCATGAACCTGAAAATGAATTGCCACAATATAAGCCACATAAACTACTGCCTTGGCCTCGTCATGTAGAAAATGTTGCTTTCAAAAGCCCCTAAAGCTTCAGATGAACTCTCGTTCTTATGACACAATCCCCCTCATCACCATCTCTCTCCCTGACCATCTTCATCACCCCTTCTCCTCGTTCACTGTTTCCTCATCCTCCGATCCTCTGCCTCGACATCATCCTGCCTCTCTCTCCTCTCCTCCTGTTTGAGCCTCTGCCCCCCTACCTGCCTGCCTGCACTGGTACGGCCCCCTTCTCTCTGCCTCTGTCAATGTATTTTGCCCTTATAAGGAGAGAGCACAGGCAGACTGTACTAACCGTGTGAGCTCGGCGGGGGTGTTGCAGGGGCAGGGAGACCACAGCAACAGTAGTGGCAGGGTGAGACGGGAGGAGGAGGAGGAGGAGGAGGAGGAAGAGGATGGAGGAGAATGGATGGAGAGGGAAGCAGGGGAGAGGGATGGAGAGGTGGAGGGGGGCAGTCGAGCTGCCACACTTCTGTCAATGACTCTTAAGTAAGACGACAGAAATAGGCACACGGGGGGAAGGAGGTGGGGAGAGAGGATGCTGAGGAGAGGCAGGTGAATGTATCCTGGTCAGGTTGTAGGTAATGTTATTAAGAGACAACAAAGCACTTCCCAGCAACATTTACCTCTCATGTCAAAAGCCACAGCCGCTCCACACTGATTATATACATTCACAAAGCTCTCATTTCCTGGATACTGACGCTCGGAGCAGTGTCTGCATGATGCCAGCTCACCAGCTGCCCACATAGTCATCGATATAAAAGTCTAACATTTAGCTGGTGAGAGTCATGGAGGGAGAATGTGTGTTTCAGTCTGTCGTGCAACGTGACTGATCCGGGCTTCAGATGTTCCCTCCTTTGATGAGAAGAACAAGGCGCTCTGTGACTGGGTGAACCTCACACAACCTGATTACTCAATCTCACCTTAATTAAGGCGATACTCCTTTAGCCATCATATGTCAAATTTAGCTGACTAATATTTTCAATAAATATGAATCTAGTGGCTTATTTTTGGTGCATTTGATTTGTTTTGGTTTGGGCATCTTGACTACGAATATCAAAGGTCATCGGGACAGACTGAATTTCACAGTGACTATTAAATGATTTAAAAGACCATGAGACCCTTCAGATAAGAAATAACACCTCTTCCTCTTACAATGAAAGCAAAAACATGCATCCACCCTCATCCCAATATGCCCAGAGGATTTGCTGATAAACCCTCTCTTGATCTGGTATGACCACATGATGCCATACCCCTGTATGGCACCAAGAGTGACCTATGGATGTCAAATGTCAGGTAGCTTTTGCTGCATAACTGATAGTCTTTTCAATTGTAAAATTATTTTTATGCCTCCATGCTGGCGATAGCCATAGCCGGAGGCATTATGTTTTCTGGTTGTCTGTCCGTCTGTATCGTTGTGGTGAACAAAATATCTCGAGAACACTATAAGGGAATTTTTTTTTATTTGGCAAAAAGAGTCACTTGGTACCAAGGATGAACTGATTAGTTTTGCGGGGGTGAAATGTCAAGGTTACTGTGACCTATTCAACCCATTGTCATGAACATCATATCTCAGGAATGTCTAGATGGAATTTCTTCAAATGTGGCACAATTGTTCATTTGGCCTCAAGGACGAACTGATTAGATCTGTGGTAAAAGGTCAAAGGTCACTGTAACCTCATGTGCCTCTCATCCGTCCGTCCCATTTCCGCAATATCTCAAGAATGCCTTGAAGGACCTGCTTCACATTTGGCACAAACACTGACTTGGACTCAGGGATGAAGTGAATAGATTTGGGTGATCAAAGGTCAGAGATCAAAGTCACAATGACCTCACATCCATCCTAAATGTCTGTGCCAATCTTGTGAATATGATATCTCTGGAACACTTCAGAGGAAATTTTGGCACTGACATTTTTAATGACTCAAAGATGAACTGATTAGATTTTGGTGGTCAAAGGTAACTGTGGTCAAAGGTAACTGTGGCCATAACTCAGTAATTCACACTCATAACAAATATCTAACCAGATCAAATTCTTCTTCTTCTTTTCTGTCCATTATTCAACACCAAAACTGAGGAGCAGAGGGGAAGATCTTGACCTTATTTCATATTCATTACAGATCTAGCAATTGTGCCGATTCAATAGATCTTCTGTGCTGTCAGGATTGAGGAGTGAAGCATTAAGATTTTAGAATTTATAGCTTCTTTGTAGCAAACTATCTATAAATTTGGAAAATTATGTAAACTACAACTTGAGTGATTGATGGAGACATACAAATGCTAGACGATAATTAGATTTTTTTAATCTCTCAGTTCCCACTGGCCGTACATTGTGACATTTCTGTCTAAACCAATGCTTTGATTTTCTCACCCACAGTATCTCTATCACAGTGTGACACCTTTTTAGCCATAGTGTGCTTTACTTCTCCTCGTTATTCATAAAGCACGCTTTTATAGAGGCTAAACTCTTCTGAGGACAAACTCGCACACCACAGTCTCTGCCATTCATGCAATAGCATTCAAGATGGGACAAGTGACCTAAAAAATAATAGACACTGCATAAATAATCCAAGGTGCTCCACCTTATGCTGGGTGGCAATAATGCTCAAGTATTAATATTTCAGCTAACCAGACCTCCATATCTCTCTTCCACTTCCGTACATTGAAGATTGGCTCTCAATAACACAGCTTGTCCTCTTTTTGGCCTCTGAATCAATAGAATAAAACAAACTGAAAATGATTTCAGTTACAGCTGATTCTTTCAAATGTAATAGAGTTAAACACAGAGATTATCAGACACACAGCTTGAAACAGAGACTGAG